>NC_057778.1:14758736-14824111 GCF_014825855.1 Bombus pyrosoma | reverse complement strand
ATCTTTAAATGTTTTGGATTAAAGTTATCATAAAGCTTCTATTAAATCATTTTTTGGGCAGGAGGCTGGGAAGGTTTTCTATCTGCTCCTTTGCGAGAAACTCAACTCGGTCAAAATAACTTGGACATGAAATATCCACCTCTACAGTTCAAGGGTTAAATTTTCTTCACCTCTTCCATTATTCTTGTACACTCTTTTCCTTGAACGATACAACAGCAAATTATTACATCGCGATTGATGGCATAGGCGAACGAATAATATTCTACATTAACGAAAATACACAAAGGCAGTTGAACACTTTCATGGAATCTTAGATAAATTTATATATTAATATGTAATACGTATCCTTATAATTTTTTAGAATCTTCAACCTCAAAATGTCGCTTTAAAGTAGAAAACGAAGAGCAATTTGAAAAACGCTGTCGCGCTATAAGTGTGAAAATTGTGATGTGGGTTGTACCGTGCTTTACAGCATTATCCGTCACACATCACAGTGCTGTATCTTTCACACGTAATTCGCGTCAAACTCTGTCGAACAGAGTAACAACCCCGCAGAAAATTCAACCGTACCTAAGAGGTTAATATGAAAAAGAATAAATTCCCACGAAAAAATTCCTTACTCTAACAAAATATTAAGAATGCTTGTTTAAAATAGACGTTGAACAAATTATTAGCGCAAAGATTAAAATAACGAGACATGTAATAATGAAGGAGAGCAGCTGAAGCAGATAACATTAATAAAACTATCGTAGCTTTTCATAATGTAGTAAACTATGAAAACTGTGCCATAAAAGATACAGATTAAGATACAGCTTAAAAATGATATAAATAGCGATGAACTTGTTAACAAAACTACTAAAGGCGAAGAAAGGAAAAGAAATGAAAGATAACTGAAAGAGAACTTTTCCTCAATTCTTGTAGTTGAATAACCAAAGTCTCCTATATTCTTTCTTACATTCTTAAGAATATTTAGATCGACGAAAACATTCAAATTAGTCGAGAAATATTGGCCCCTTTCTTCCACGAAGCTGATTCTTTCGCGGATAAGAGAATAATTTACGACAGACTTAAGAATATCCATTAAACGAACAGAGTTGTCGAGTCTGTTGGCAACTTTATCGTAAACCAGCGCAAGATAGGAAGAGAGAATGATCCAATCGGAAGGGTTAACGCTAAGTAGCTGCGGATTAAAACGCTTAAGGGTCTTCATTGTCATTTGATCTATTGAAATGAAAACCTCCCGAAGAATACTTCTAAGTTAACCCGAAGAACGTTCGCGATATCCTGTCTTCCAGAGCCTTACTTTCTCGTTTATACAGGTCGACGTTATTGTGTTTAATTGCGGTTTCCACTGATCTGGGACGGTATATTTAAAATTGCGGATCAACCGATATTATATAATTTAGCTTCGCCCTTCGGATTTATAATTTTCAAAATAAAATTAGTACCGAAGGTTTTCTTTCCAAGCATTCATTTACAAAGATAATTTATTTCTGCGCGATAAGAAGAGGATACTTCTCTTTTGTCCCACTTGTTACATTTGACATTTTTAATCTCTCCAAAAAACCAACTTTCAAACGCTTTAACCAAACCATTCCAATACGATTTGGTGATCCGGAGAATCGAGAGGAAATCGATTGTTGAATGTTCCTAACGATCACGTGGCGGAAACAAGCAGAATCATGGCACACCGAATATTCAAGCGGGAGCAACGAGAAGGCGCCGGTAAGGCAAGGTAATCCAATGAAATCTCGTAGCAAGTAGGCAGGTTTCGCTGTTTCCGTCTCCACCAGCTTCCTGCTCCTTTATCGTTTCGTGCTCATCCGTAAAATTGCACATGACTTTTCAAGATGTCATGCTGCAGGAACGTGCGCCATTCGTTCTTGGAATTTTGTCCCGGACTTTCCTTTCTGTCGCCTTAAAACGACTACCACGTACACTCGCGACAACGGGATCAACGCTTTTAATGTGGAGCGAAGAATTTATCATTCGATGGCTCACGATCAATTTTTATTCGTTCGACAACCATTGCAGATTTTCCGAGTTTTTCTTTTCTATCTTGCTGCTTGCGTTATCTTTTCTTTTCTTCTTTTTATTTGAGAATTCAAAGTTCTTGGGGAATTAATGCAGTTCGGTAGAAATTATTTTCTTTGTCATTATCGAATCCTCTGTAAAGAATTTCGAAAAGGAGTTTCACATGATAACCGAAGACTATTAGAAAATTTATTCGGAACATTCAAAGCGCTAAAAAAGTAGGGAATGAAAGTAAAAGAGAAACACAACATTTTGTAATGTTTGTTACGCGGTCAGAGTTTGGAAAGTCTGAGGATGGAATGGCGGTAGAGAAGTCGCAAATGTCCTGTGAAGGAAATCGAGTTACGGCTTGGTTCGAGTATAACTTCCAGTCGTTTTCAACGAACGATTCAATAACTCTCTGACAGCTCGTTCTCGAGTACTTTAATTTTTGCGTCACTGTCTTCGATAAGAACTTGTAAACTATGTTTATGTAGCACGAAATTCTTTTTCCGCTCTCAGCGGGCGTATGTCGATTTAACGAGATATCAAACTCCAGAAAACTTACTTTATGCAACTACTAATATTTCTTCGCGTTTATTTATTCGAATCAGATAATCGTACAATCATCGTATACGAAGCATAAAAATCATAAACTCGTAACGTAATTCTTTCCCTCAAATTTCATGCGACGTGCCTTCAAGAAGAAATAAATTTCGACATACACAAAATTATTTACCGTTCCTCGAAAAATTATCCTGGGAAAAATAAAAGATACGACAGCGCGTAAACCTCAGAATGGCTAGTCACGAAGGCAATCGGTAGGTACGCACAGTAATGAAACAAGAGGGTGTCTTTGGGTCAGTAAATAACGAGAGAGTCGGCGTGATGCGAGTCCAGCAAAAATCACGCATCGAGAGCGGAAATCAAAAGGGCGACAGAGGAAGGTGACAAAGGAATGGGCATGGCAGTGAGGGGGGGTGGGATCGCTGGATCATGAGGCATGATTTCACGGGACGGTGGTTGGCTGAGTGTCATGCCATCGGATGCCGGAGCTTGTGTGCTTCATGTATCATGTATGGAGGGTGACAGAGTTTCAGGGAAGAGTAGCGCTGGAAAGGGAACGGAAACTGGGAAAAGCGTTTCCACAGACCGCCACGAAGAACACTTGATTCGAAAGCAGATGTCACTTCCGAAACACACGTTGCTCCGCCGTGTCCTGCATATTTATTGTTCAAAAGAATTCGTTAGTTACTAAAGCAGAAATGGCTTTCGTAAATGCCTTGTATCGTAATTTGGTTAACCATTAACAAACAGCCACGCAACCTCATAACTAACACAATTACGTAATGCATTGCATTGCGATTATTTTGTGTCACGAATGAACCATATATCGTTAGTACTGCGATAATTTCGTTCAACATTTTAAGAAGAGACTAGATTTCAAAACAGGTTATATCAATACGTTACATCGTTTAAAGTTACCGGCATTGTTTAACATTGATAAATTCACCTCTTTTATCGTATATGATCGATATATATTATACCGAAAGATATCGAGCAAACTTCGAAACCACGACTTTTCATCACCCTTTAAACATTATCTCATTTTCAACAAATTTTCACGAAAGGTAGATATCGATCTATGTTGCACAAACACATATTATACGTTCCCTCGAAATTTAATTAAACTTCCAAAAGTCTTCCATTCACAATTAAGATCCACTCGCGTTATCAAACGGTACGTCCAATGAAATGAACTCGATATTATTTCAGTGTATGTGAAATATTTCACCGTGTGTCTATAGAACACGCTGGTCTTAAAATACGAGTACGTCGGTTAAATAGGGTTTTTGCCTCGGTTGAAACAACCCTCCCGCACAGCAAGAATTTAATTCCGTTAATATGGTCTTTACGTGTTCGCGGCCCGGTGAAGAATTTTCACGACCCACGCTTTTTTAACGTCGGATTCCTCGTTAATTTCCTCGTGTTTTACCGTAAAATTGTTTATTCTTCCCAGTGAACGTTCGTAACCGTTGTAATAAGCGACCGGAAGGAGGTAGAAGCTACCGGGTTAAAAAGTAAATAACGTCGTATTTAGGAACTATCGCGATACGGCGGCTCTGTAATGGGGTGGACGGTTCATTTTTTAAAAAAGGACTTTGAGAACAAAGAGGAAATTCTAGACCGCTGATGGTTCATTAGCAATAGCGATTCCATGGTTGGAATCGTATTTTCAACGCGTTGTTACCCTATTTAAAACGTTTTTTAGTAACGATACGTAGCACGATTGATCCAGCTATGGACCTACTCGGTGACTATTGTGAAGCGCTTATGCAAGTTATCTTTTAGAAGAATGAAAGCGTTGTTTAATTGAGACTAAATCCTATACATTTTCTGAAGAATTTGTCAGTTAAAGCTCCACCATGTATTACTTAATATAAGATATTATCGCTTTATTAAGGTAAAGTTTCTCTGATCGTTTTATTCTTCCTTTAACCGTAAGATACGTGTTTCTATACAAATACATATATGTATGTACATATTCAACTATTTTATACCGATGAATTTTTCTACATGCAGAATTTACACTTTTATAATTCCTTTTTGAAAAATATTCCATGTTTCACTACGAGGAATACTTTTGATCCTTTGTTAGAAATATTAGTTTCCCCTTAACCATGATGTATGTAGTTTTTAAATTCGCGCATCGATGGATTCGTTTAAACGGAAAAACTTACCATTCCGTTGAATGAAATATTTAAAATCCTTCTTCGGGATATTTCATATTTCTTTCCAATAAAAAATTTTCCTGCACAAAATGCTTTGCATTGATGCATCTGTAAACCGTTTATAAAGGGGTTTAAATTCAAAGATTAATTTTATATTTGGTATTTTTTATTCGGTGATATATATATCATCGTCACCGACTAAATATTCGATTCGTAAAACGATCCTTATTTCTTAATGTGTACAAGATCGAAAATATCTATTCCTATAGCGATGTTTTCCAACATTGGCGAAAATGAACGCGTACTTCGCTTGCGTACGGACCCATAACATTGCTTAACGAAACAGCGCGGTTTGACCTCAAATTAATTTATATCTAGCCAGAAATTCATTATCGTTTCATTATTAATTAATTGCTATTATTTAATTAAGTACACATTCGAGTGAACGGTTTGCTCGTTGAATTATAGATGAACAGAATAACGTTAAATGAAGTACGATCAGTTGGAAAACTGCATCGGCTGGAAAAATATATTTCCTACGTCTAATCGGAGCAACGGTTTCGCCAATTTAAGCGGCTCTGTACCAAATAGAATGAGCCGGCTAAAGCAGCTAATCAGAGAATGGGTGTCAAAGCCTCGTGCTCTCGACTCTCTGGCGCTTCACTCACGCTCCATGGAACACATTCATGTCAATCCCAGACACCATGTGTGCGTATGGGACTTGTCCCAAATTCCCTAGAACTATTGCACGTGCGTTCAGCGTGCAGAGAAGTGCACCACTCCGTGTTGATTAGGCGCGTCCGCATTTCCTACGGACGCATTCCCGTGACCATATGCGTACTGCTATCCGGAAGCACGCGGAAGAAAATAGACTTGGAAGGAGTTCGAATACCGAGCCGAATGACCTGAAACTTCTAGTATCTGAATTTATAGGCGGGATTTGCTGAAATTATTCTGTTACTACCATGATGAAATTCGAAAATAATCGCAATATCCAAAAAAATATTGCCACATTTGAGAAATCTTAGAAATTTATACTCATGTCTATTTATATAAAACAAATGTGTGTGTGTGTGTGATACTCGATAGAATCACATGTCATTGCGAACAGTGTTTACCGTGCATTGAAAACTCCGCGAAAACGAAAACGAGGAAAATTATCATCGTCAACGTAATAAGCTATTTTTCACATTATCATCGAGTTCGCGGTAGTAATTACGATAAAAGCGGATTTCAATGGTCCTCTGTATGCAACAGCTCTTTCGTGTTCCCATCATTATCGTATTTTAAATCTTCCGTCTGTATACTTTGGAAGCTCTAGAAAATTCTGTTTCCGCGACGACGCATGCCAACGCGTAATAATATTACTTTCTGTATAATAACGTTAAATTTAAATTTGGTCCTGTTCGTAAGGCAAAATCATGGACCCTTTTCACCAAATGCAAACGAACCTCACCTTGAAAGGGGTCTATGAACGATGCGGTAGCCTGGTTATAGTCATGGAAATCTCGCTCGAGGACCGCTTTCAGATGTTTCTTCTGCTTGCTTTTTAATGCGACGATACTCGTCGTGTACGCGGCTTCTGCTAATACTAAGATAGTTAAACAGGAAAAATCCTTATTTCAACGTAGCGCCAGTGTTGTCATTTTCGACTCATCGAGCTCGTTCACGTTGTTTTCAATTTCTATTTTCTTCGTTAATATGTAAGTTTTAATAGACACAAGTTTCAATTACTTTTACTTTCTCATCGTATTTGTAAGTGATTGTACGTCGATTTCCTAAAATCAAAATACGATCGTAAATCCTGTCATTGACGATATTTCCATACGGCAAGAGACGCCACAAAAAGGAAGAAGAAAATTAAGCGAGGCAACGAGCGTAAGTAGTAGCCAAGCTGGATCCATTAATCCGTCTGATTTTCTGTTCGGTTTCTTTTCTCCCGTCGTGTTACGTGGACCATCTTCGTTGGATCGTTACCGATCGTTGTTTTCAAAAAAAGATCACCGTCCCTGGTCGCTCGTTAGCAACGGAGATCCGATCCAGCGTGAAGCAAAAACAGCTATATATGATCCGGAATGACAAGGCTGACATTTTTCTGATCTTTCGAAAGAAGAGATTAAAAGGAAGGATCGACGAAGAAACGACGTAAGTAGGAAAGCTAAAAGTAAATCGACCATGTATCTTCGTTAAGTTGATTTTACGATTCCTCTTGTCTTCTCGTGTCGTGCATTATAAATCCAGAAACGATATTAAAAAGTATCAAAAATATCAAGATTAATATTTCAATTTTGGAAAGTTTTACTGTGAAACGATCAGTCAAGAACGTCAATGCCAATAAACTATTAGCTATTTCTTGTCGATCGAAAGTTCATCTTTGTCGTTCCTTTCCTCATATACGGGTAGTTGTAACCTTTTCTTCGGATAGGTTCTACCAGTGCAAACTTTCCCCTCGTTTTCCAATAACTTAGCTAATAGCTCAGGGGAATAGCTTGACCAATAATTGCTTGGGTGTTATTAGTCCTCGAGATTTATTTTTCCTCAATGAAAAGGAATTCTTCCATCCTCCTCAATGTTTTATCGTCGTGTCGATATTTATATCTAGTGGGAATTATTGAAGTACTTTGTTGCCATTTCTAAATACTTTTATTAATTATCAACTTCTTATACTTCAAATATTTATAACCATTAAATATCAAATACTTCGTTCGATCGTTGAAATTGAAAATTGCGTATTAATCCTATCGACACATCAATCTCCAAAAATCCTTCGATCTTTTCCTCCACGTAAGCACATTCATACCTTAGAGCCACGATGTTCCTCAACAAACGCGATAAGCTTCCACGATTCAACATACAACCGAAGCAATTAAGGGAGTTAAAGCTCATGCGGGCCATTTAGCAAGCAACCCCACGTAAGTTAAAATCTCGACTGGAGTAAGGCATTCGCAAGTTCTCTCCATATTCGAGTGAAAGCTGATGCAACTCGAAACCGATTGCTCGAACTAAAACGCAACACCAGGGCAAAGAGAGATAGGAGGTCGCGTCTTGCATTGGCGCACGTGACTAGATGCAGTTTACTCATTCAGCATTCCAAACACTCAAAACTCGAGTTAATCGTCGGGAGGTAGGTCGATGGAAAGGGTTAGAGAACGAGGTAGAGAAGAAGGAGCAAACAAGGAACGTTGAGAACGAAAAGGATGACCAGGAGGAACGGAGAAGGATGACGGGAACGGGACAGGAAAGGGAAACGGTTTGCTATCGGCAAACTCCACAGCCTCGCGCGAGTTTACTGATTTACCTGCGATAGAATTGGGTCGACTTTGTGGACCAGCGCAATTCGTTATACGATGCTTATGGTCGCGAGAAAAATGTTAAAACGCGATGGTTAGCCTGCGGCTTTAGGGATGTCAACGAGTGTACAGGTTGTCCAGGTTTCATTGGATATTTCAGCAATTGTACAGGATAGAAGTATGTATTATACATACCTGTATCTCGTATATAGCTCGCTTACATCGTGGCATTAGCGTATATACAATTTTTAAAATATTGGAATGCTCGGAAAGTTGATAGAGCGTATAACAGCGGATTCCATATTGTCTATAGGTGCATACTACATATTTTACTGTTAGAAAAGACATACGCGAACATACCCAGTAGCTTTTAATTAATGACTTGGTTAGGACATAAGTCCAAAGAAATTTATGAAATCACGTGGAAACTGGCGGAACAAAAAAAAGAAAGAAAGAAGAAAAGAGTTATGGCAGATGCTTACAGAGTTAAGTGCCATCGACATCGTGAACTCTGTCCACTCTGTTTCAGTCCAACGCGTTAAGATGTATTATTTTTTACTTGGCCGTCTCTTTCAATAAATAATTCCACGTATCATATAACGTTATTCTCGTATGTTTCTTTATCTTTTGACACAATACAGGCTGGAATGATAGAAAAGCCACACGTAAGAAATTCGTGTATTTACAAAATATATTTATAATATCTAGACTGCTACGAGTATCGATACGCATACTTCTGATATTTCACCGTATAACTAACGCTTGTATCAATGAGCATGGTACATTTTAAAATATATTTTTTACGATTTGAAAACGAATTTTTAATTGCATTTCGCACTTTATATTCCATTTCCATCCTTTATATCGATAAATCTGCAACCTGAAAAAGAAAATCGAGGATCGTGTTGTTTACCAGTGAAAAATACTTGTTTCAGTAATAGTTTTTGACTACTTTTTTAATGTGGACTAAATGCTTTGCAAAAATATGAATTGGAAGCTGAGATTTAATTTTTAGAGGAATATACATTGAATTATTTAATAATCCCACACAGATTTTTAGTCGATGAAATATTATTCGTATATCACTAAAAATTTAAATACACTTTTTTTCAATCAGTTAAATAATCCAGGTTTTCTAAAATTTATCGTATCTTTGCTCGCTATATATGGGACAAAACTCACTGGAAATATAGCTTCGCAGGAATTATCTTACTCTGTAAATTTCATGCTTAATAGAAATATAAAATAATAACGTTGTATCACATCTAGCAATGTATTTCAAAATGGTCGAAATTAACGATTGGTCGATTAAATAATCGAACAATTTCCTCTATTCGTTAACCGAAAAACTCTTGCTTCTTTTTCATTTCTTCTATTATATCAATATTTTCATACGATATTTTGTCAAATTCTATCTTCTACTTCATTCTGTTGGAACTGAATGATCTATGTACGAAGATTTTAGTTTGGAAAACAATCGTACAGGCATTCTTTCCATGTTGCACGTATATCGATCTTCTTTCAGCTCGGTCACGTATGTATACACTGGCGTATCGTCGAAACAGGCCAAACAGCTAACGAATCGTTGGCGCAACTGATCACGACATCACCTGTCAGACAAACACTCGTTTGTTCCTCCGCTACTTGGAAATAACCATTCGAATGTTCCCATTACATTTCTGTGTTTGATATTTGATCAGAAGATCGATATTGCGTAGAAAATATTTTACCGTAAAATCATTGGGGTGTAATCAAAGAGTTCCTAACAAAAATGACCATTCATAAATATTCGTATATTTTCAAAAGAGCAAATAATTACTCTGACCACAACGATAGATCCACACAAGAATGGACCTAAAGATCCTAAGGAATTGAAGGAAGAAAAAGATCAAAAATTTAAAAAAAAACCAAGGAGATCTATACTCTAGACTCGCGTATAATCAGGTGATAGCAATCCATATAACAAGATTCTCAGTCGACCATGAGATCTCTTGTCTTTCGTCCGGCTGCTTTTAAATTTAATCGAACCCGTCGTGAACATGTCGTCGACCAGAGAGATGCCATGAGAAATCCATAGGCGGACAGGAGGCGGAAAAATAATTAAAATCAATCGACGAAGGTAAAATAGAAAGGGTATGGGTGTAAGGTATAAGGTGCATGACGGCCGGTAAAAGCGAGAATAAATACCCACCTAACGAGCACGGAAATTGACGGACCCGTTTGAGGGTGCTTCAACCTCCAGCACTTCCCATCGGGGACGTTGGAGGTCGAGCGATACCTTTGTCCCTCGTTAAATTCCAAAGGCGACGATATTTTGCCCTGCACCCACCCCTTCGATCACCTTTTGCCCCGTTCTTTTCAATCTCATTCTACCGATGACATTCCACCCAGCTTGCGGAAGAATAAGAAGAGATCTGGAAATGTGCCACCAAAATCGAGGAAAATGTCACCAGACCCGAATTACCGGCAGACGTTGAATTATTAGATGCTCGCTCCGTCTTAATTGCAGCTAGAATAGTATATATGCATACGACGCGATGGTGTTATTGCCGAGGGTGTATTTGTCCAAGATTAATGATATCGAGAATTGTGATTTCTCTCAGGTGGTATTATATCTCGTGTGACGTCTGTGCAACTTGCGGAGACAAGTGAACGAATGATTTTTTTATGCATGTAAGTTCGAGAAGGTGCATAGTAGTCCAGCGTTAATTGGCTGCGATATAATATCGGTGATTTGATTGGAATTATTTTAATCGTTTCTTGAAATCGAGCGACGTGAAAAAAAGTAAACGGTAAACTTTGTGACCGAGAGTTCAATTTACTTAACGAAATTATTAACGAACAATGAGATTATCGCGATAAAAATTTTCTCAACTGTAGTACTCGTTCCTCGTACTCCCTAATTATTGTTTCTACGCTTTTCTATCAAATAACCCTGCAACTACATCAATGCGGAAACTTGAATTGATTCGATCGGTACATTGTAAACTAAATATAATTGCTTCTGATAATCAATAACTAAATTTCCAATTAATTAATAATTCATGATGGAATATACGATAATTAACGGCAGCCGTCGTTATTATTATCCACTTCATTATTAAAAATAGCAAAGTTATTTACACGAACTGATATTATAAATTTTCTAAATTTTAAACAATTAATCTAATTAATAATTGTTTAATGGCTGTCACGACTATCTTAAACAACCGTTTCGTATAAAATTTATCGTTTCGATAAAAATTTACGTAGCTTGGTAGCGGTCTTCTTACGAAATTTCCTATTTTTAAACCTGATTTACAGACCGTTTATTAAATCATTGAAAAGCGACATAAAAAATTTGATCGTTCGCATCCCTTCTTAGGAGTGACTCTCAGTGACAACTGAGAGAAGTAACGCAATGTGCTATTTCCATAAAACATTACGACTTATAAGGGTCGTATCCGCAGAATCTCATAATGCAACATCCGTGCAATAAAACCAACGAGGCAACGACGTTCGCCATAACCAACTACGTTACAGTATCGTTACAACTTCAAATATAAAAAAAAAAAAAAAAAAAGAAGAAGCGACGATACGCGGACTTGATGTTTCTGGTCATTTTAAAGGTTATCTATGCATTAACATTTTTGTTATATCTTAGTTTAAAAAGGTAGAGCAGCTGAAACGATCTCAACTTCCTGAATAATAATCGTGAAAAATTCTCTTGTAAAGGGAGTTGCGTTATTATCGTATGGTTTGCAAATTTTATGCATTTCTCGATAATGAAACTGTTTATGAGATTCGATGATAGCGGTTTTATGGTAAAATGGACTATCTCGTTCTTTTTTAGAATAGGGAGTTTCGTGTTTTTACGAGGTAGCAGCTAACTTTGCGAATATGTATCGAACTTATCCCGATTTTTCAAGCATATGTTATCTAATTCATGTTCCATAAATACTAAACGTGCTAATTTATAATTTTATGCTTAAATTCCGACAGGCAATCCACTGCACTTTATATTTGTAAAAATCGACAAATGTTTTTAATCTGGGAATACAAATTCATAAAAGAAAAAGATCGTCTTAAGAAAAAAGATGTTAAAATGAAGGAGCACAGGAAAAAGTAATGATTAGAAATTAAAAATTTCGATTACTCCACTATTCAACTTGGCTATATAGTCAAACATCCTCTTCTGTTTACTCTCGAATCGATCAAGCATACTCCAAGAAGAATAAAAGAGACTCCCAATCTGCCGATGCTCCTTTAGCATCGTCAATAACGGTGTTCATCGGTTGGTGGTGTAATAAAAGCAGCAGGCGGTTACTCGAGCCTCTTTGTTGGCTAAAAAACCATCGAAGATCAGTGTGTGTACCCTTACTATACACGAGACTGTAAAACGTTCGGCCGTCTAATGAGAAACAGTACGAGACGAATTGCTCCGAGACTTTGGGAACCCTTTCACAGGTTCTTCGAGGTATACCAGCTCGGTGGGAGAGGCTCAGCTTTATCCCTTTGTTGGGAATTATCGAGTAAGCCGTGTTACTTGGTACTCTCTAGATTAAATCTTAGCCCGTTTCGCTGGACTATGCGAGCGGGAACGGCGACGGAAAATTAAGCGAAACCAAGTTGTTTCCGCGCCGAGATTTTCGAAGTCACGCCGAATCAAATCTCGGGGAAGTTCTAATTAATCCTGCTCAGGAATTAATCTTCGAAACGACTGTTATCAACGTGGAAGGAGTATCGAGAAGTTGTGGTCGTCAAATGTAGAACGACACGCACGAAAATAGAATTATTTGTTATCTCGCGGATCAATTGAAAACAAATACGTAGTTTCTTTGGATTTGTAATTTTTAATTGAAACCTTGAGACAGATAAAAATTAGTCGATATTTCATAGATTTTCGTTGCGGCGAGAGATGTGATAAAAAGATAAACGAAAATTGCCTTATTTTTGTGTTAAACTCGATGTTAAGTTTAACAAGGAATATGGAGTATGTTCGACGTCAATTTTGACGAAACTTTGCGTTGTTCGCTGAAGAGGCAAACTTAAGGTACACGTATCTTCGTTGAAAGGCAGCCATTTGAGTTTAAAGACGGAGGTAAAACTATCCTCGAAAGCATTAGCATCCCCCAACATAATGTCTTACAAATTACGAAGAACGTAAGGGAAACTGTAAAGCAAAAATTGCCTAACTTTTACACGGTTTATAGACAAGATAACTTATGTTTCTCAGAAATTTGATTCATGGATCGAAACAAAAGAAAAACATGAACGGTTTCTGAGATACGATATACATATGTATTTAAACTCGAGACTTGGAAGTTATATTGTATTTAAAAAAAAAAAAAAAAAAAAACAAAGCTGAACGAGCTCTAGAAATTTCCACAGAATTTCATAGGAAAATCTGGTCTGAGCCAATACTTTTGTTCGTTACTGTGTGTGACGAACGCATGAGTTCCTCTGAAAATGAGGTATTTCATAGAGTGAAACACGGCCACACGTGTCGCACGTACGCAACACAGACGCGAAGCTCGGAAGCAATAACGAGTCGCAAAGCGGAAAGCGAAGCAACGGATGTGCTACCGATTACGTACACTCGGAATGTTCGTGCCAATTAGGACACTGTAAGGACAAGAACGTCGAGGCATAGACGATCTCTGCCCTTCGGTGTCTCCCTCGGGCTCTATTCCCCGTATCCTCGCTCTCTAATTAGTCTACCCGATAAACTCGATTACGGTGTTTCCAGCTGCTCTCCTGAAACCCCTTTCCTCATATCCTCGCTCGTACTGTCCATTCAACTGGCCAACGATGCATACGAGACGCTTCTTCTCTCTTCGCAAGCAACCATTATTGTTTATCGTCGTATTTTCTTCACGTTTGTGTCGCCCCTCTCTCAACCTTCGTTATTCCTTTCTTAGCTCTATTTTTCTCTGTATTGTCTGAAAAAATTCATCTTGCGCGAGATTTGGAACGAAAAACGTTTCCGTTGAGACAGAACGTCAGCTATAATAGATGGTATTCTATCGAAGAATTCAATTGACGTGAAACGCGTCAGTAAGATTTTAAGAGAATCAAGCAAAGTCGCTCGGTTCCTTGAAAATAAAGTGTCGGGAGCAGGAAAGGTGCTTAAGCCGACCTTGATGTACTCGATTCCCTAGGACAGGTGAATTGTTCGCAAGCGGCAGACATTAAAGAACCATTTTAGGAAACTCGTGAGACAATTCACCCTACGTCCTTTAAAATATTGGTGAAGTTTCAAAAGTGGCGGCTCTACGGTCCCCTGCTCCCCCCCCCCCCCCTCGAAACAAAACTCTCCGACGCCATTGTTCGTAGAAACAGGTAACTTCAAGGAATCGCCATATATATTTTCGAGCCAGGGCAAAGCGCGTGGTCTGGCTACGTTTAACTTTACGCCATTCCGCTATCTTTTAGCCACCTATACCATAGTTACGAATCGTCCGCTCCTTCTCGATCGACCTAATCGCGAAGAACGCTGAAGAAAGTTTCGTGAAATATACGTATCGCTTGTTTCGGCAACTTTCGAATTAGTTATGAACGATACTGTGGTGGAAGGAAGTGAGACGAGAAGCTGAGTTAGGTATTTTATATACGAGAGATGTAGCGAAACATCTAATGTAGCGTAAAAGACTTTTACCTTATAGAAAAATGACTAAAAAGTTCTTTGGCAAAACCTTTTCGTCTATTTAATCTCTTGTATAGTATCACTTACCATCCGATGAACAATGTTAAAATGCACGCTGTTAAAATGCGCGTATATATAAATCAATCTTCGCAGTTTAAAAATTTGCACGAGTCCTTAAGCGACCCAACACTATTTGATGATCTTCCGACATTTAACTTTACGTATTCCCATGGCCGCGCGTTTCTTCCTTCGGCTGTCACATTTTTTCTACTCTCTCCTTCCTTTTTCTTTCGCTTTTTTACACTTTCTCACACTTTAAACATTCACTCTTCCACACCTCATTCGACATTCTACCTATTATTCACTCCGTTGAACAGTTGCTTCGTATGCTATATAATTTCTCTATACACGTACATTCTGCTCTCTCGTTTCCTATTCATGAAATAATGTATTAACTGCTGGATACGCCGTATGTATCTTTATCACGTTTATATATGTTCAATTTGCATTTATATGCAAATACCGGCTCTCGCTATTCAATCAAACTCGAGATGTGTGTGATAACAATCATTAAATTGGTATATTTAAGTTTGACAATTAAATCCCATGAACGATTGCGTGTGTATATATATATATATATATATATATGTATATGTTTCAATTTACAAGTTAAACTTACAGTTTACGAGTTGGCGCGGTACGAATTTTCCGCGCAACTTCATCAGAGCAAATTAACCGATTTTTTCTTCTTATCTATACTCTATCGTGATATGAAAAGAAAAAAGATTAAATTCTCAGATCAAGTTAAAGGAAATAGATACCAGAGAGTCGTTGATAAAAATAAAATTAATAAAGGAAGGAGAAAGAGGCTGGCAAGGCAGCAGCCCTTGTGTACGATATTCATTTATGTCAGCAGCCACGCTCCTTCGAGTGCTCTTCCGATTTCCCCTCGTTTCATTAAACGACTGTCTCCGCGTCCTAAAAGTATATTGGCCTCGGTCAATTACACCAGAGGACCGTTCATTGTGACGCGTCGCGGACCAGCGAAATTACATCGATCTTTCGCGTTCGATGAACCCGAAGATAAATTTCCTCGCGAATCACTCTCCCTCTCGTGCAATACGTGTGTACAGGGTGTTTCAAAAAGGATGCAGGTTATTCTAAGTTAAAAAATAAGTCGAAAACGAGAAACAGAGATTTTTCGTCTCAAGCTTGTTTTCGAAAAAAATCGAGTTTTCAAATTTGTCACACGTGCATTTAGCTAGTAAGTGCGCACGGTTGCAAATAGAGTGCTGGCAACGTCCAGTTGAAACTTAACATTCCCGAAAACGAGGTCTTGAGCAAAAGGCTTTATCGTTCTTCTCCGATCTATTTTTACAGTAATCTACTGTTTGATAATACCATACAACATGAGACACCCTGTGTATTCGGAAGGTTGTCTCTTTCTCTCTCTCTCTGTTCGTTGTTCTATTGTCCAGGGCCTTGAACGTATTATTTAGAGTCGAGTCAGCCATCGGAATCGCCCTAAATTACGCATTATCTCTTACGGGAGAGAAGAGGCTCCGCTGCTGACTCGTCTCGAAATACATACCATTGTCTCGCACGAGCGACGAGATTACGCGACATGCCGTTTGCTCCTAACTAACCTATACATATACATGATCGAGTCGCGTCGTGTCGTCAAAGGTTGATCGTAGACGGAGAATTGGATGTCAACCGTTCGACTTCCGTCGCTGATTGATGACGGTGTGCCGCGATACTAATTAACGGGAATCGGTTCCCGTTATTCTCTTAACGGTTAATGCATCGAGTATGGATCGTTCCTGTGATATGTATAGCTTTGTTTCCGAAGATCGTATCTTACTTTGTAAACGGAATATCGTTGGATTCCGAAAGGAAATACATATACATGTATATTAAGTTTCTCGGTTTACTACACCGCGAGAAATCTTTGGTCGCGTTCAGCGAAATATCTAATTGCGAAGTGCGTATCCTTTCACGTGACTTATCGTTCTTCTTTGTGGCGAAACGATTTGCGACGCAAACACGAACACGAACGACGAAAGAGAAGGAGGTTGCTGACAGATAGAGAGAAGGAAGCCGTAGGATAGCAACGTAAATGTTCTCCTTTGATGTAGTTCGTCTATCGGGCCGAACCAGCGTTCCTTTTTGCCCGCCACGTTCGCTGTGTTCGCCAAGAGAGTTTCTAACGTCTTTCCCATTCCTCTCCTGTTCCAGAGCTTCTCGACCTCCAGTTCGTACGAAAGGAGCAACGTTCTCTATTATGTTCACCGATAAGACAAGGATCGCGATGCGTGTACATTCACTCGGTGCGGTAATCCTCGTTGCGGCCTGATAACCGAGCGTTCCGCGATTCCGGCCATTATTGTCGAGACCGATATCGATACAGATCGTAATTTGTTGTTGCTATGCGTCTTGAATGTGTCTCGAAATTTACTGCATTTCCATTATCCCTACGCCTAGATTTATTGTTAATCGATTAGTGGTAATCACGCGACACTGTGGCATGATTTTAGTTTGCCAGGATTGTTTGATTGCGCATGCCATGTCTAACGATAAGTATAAATAACACACATATACATATTATAATACATACATACATAATAAAACATATATATTAGCTTACATATATATATATATATAAGCTAACGAACAAATTGTAAAAGGAATACAATGAAAATGATATATTGGAACAAAGTAATGCTATAACAGAAATTTTTTATCAGGCAAGTGAAAAACGTGATTGGATAAATTTTTGTACTTAATGCCTTATTTTTGACAGCATATAGATTTAGTCAGGCTTTAACCGGAAGACGTGAACTTTCGCTCAAATTATTTGCAATGTGAAGTTTGAATTAAATTGTGGTTCGTTTGACAAAGGATTTATGTGTAGGAGTGGGTTGGTTCAAATTTTGATGAAGTTGAGAGAAGTTGAAATGTGATTTATGCAATTACGTTTCTAGTGTTACTTCATAAACTTCTCTTTGCTATCTTTATTAAAAGCAATCCATATATATATATTTTCAAAGTAAATTTGCCGTCAAGAAACAACTGCAAATCTATTGAATAAAAGTGCTTGCGAAAGGAAAAATAAGCGAATCTGATCTATATTACATTAATGCGGATGATTTTTATTAATTTTACTGATTCAAGGAGTTCAATTAAATTTTAAAAGAAAACTCGAGGAGATTAATTTAAAGTGGTATTGTTCTCTCGTATATCAAAATAAAGCGATATTTTAATTTAAATATTTAACGTATTAATATCAAGGAAATTAACTGCGATATTCTACATGGTTTATGTAGCAATAAGTATCTAATATATTTCAAATTGCCTTTATTCAAATAATAATTTTTGAATTACCTACAAGGAAATGTTTCATCGAACATGGCACTCTTCCTTCAACTGATTAATGCCATGAAACGTACACAATCGACCAACAGTACAATATCTGTTTCAATAGTTTACATTCTATGCAAATAGTAACATTCTATAAGTTACGTGCGTTCCAGATCATTAATTCCCTACAAATTATTCGTAAGTTAAATTACTGCTAAACCGTTGTTATCGTCGAAACAATTACAACTACTAGTAACAATAGTTATCGCGTATGAAACGAATGACGGAAATTTTCAGGGCATACAGTAGAAACTTTTCATTTGAAATCACAATTTTTATCGTGCAATTACGTTGAAAATATTTCATATTTCAAGTTTTGAATATCAGCTATACCGTTGAAAGCTAAATTATTCCCCATGGATAAATTTTGAATATTTCAATAAATTGTTTCGTAATTGGTGCGCGTGTAATGAGTTCCTGTTTCGACATGAACGCGAAAGCGAACTGCAAAGTATTTATTAGAAAATATATTAATTATCCTAATACAAGTTCGAGGAGAAGGAATTTAATATATATGAAACAATGAATTTAATTTACTTTGGTACTTAAATGATATCTATAGATACGGGCAACGAATTTTCATAAAATCAAATCATCATATACATGTTAATAAATTTTATTCGATAATTTTGTCTAACGTTGGACTAAAGCGTAAAATAATATGTAGTTATATGCAATTACTTCTCCTAATTTATTTGGAATTTTAGATTAATTTACGTTACTACCTTCAATTGAATTTTAATGATGATTAGTTGAAATTTATTTCCCCTTAAAAATATTTCTTTCCCGTCTGTTACTTCGACTCCTCTTTTATAAAATTTGCATAATTCTGTTACACAATATCTTGCATTATACTCGTATTAGACCGATTTTAGAACAAGCCAGGAAAACACGAATGATCGTTTTATTACGTTGTTGATGTACTTTCCATATTTTCCGACAATGAAGCGGGCTAAAATTAGTTTGAAGTATGGAAATATGTCCAGTAACTTTGTTCTCCGTATTTTTCTGTGCTAATGCCTATGATCGTTACATGCATAATTTTTGTCCTTCCAGAGCAATTATTATCCCTTGGAACGGGTTTTCCTTGTTTTAACAAGTTATATCTTAGTTATTCATTGCTTTCGAAACAAAAGTTTCGAATTTTCATTACGTTTTGCACGTAGAACTGTTGAGATACCTTTTTTATACAGATACGGTATATGCATTATGTATATGTATTGCAATTTATATATTACGATGCTTCTCGAGACATGTAAAAACAACGTATAAAAAAGACTGTATTAAATACCTGCACACAGCTTTTTACCGCATATTTTATTCAAAAAATAATTGGATATCATTAGTCACACGTGGTGCACATGTAAAATGTCTCATTTTTAATTTGGAGATATAATCAGTAGATAAATGTCATAATAACCGTCCTGCTATTAGAAACACCAAATATATCCGAACGGAATACCAACTTATTAACAAAATCTTTCTCAAAACAAGCCAACTTAAACCAATCGCGAAACAACCACATCAATAAGTATCACACGACTAACTGCCGTCTAAGCGATTCTACTGCAAAATCCTCCATTCAATGCACGACTCACTATGACTCACACCTTGTTTAGTTAACCTACTCCAGTTTCTGATTAGCTAACCTACTTCCCATCTCTTTGATTTCAAAAGAGAATAAGCGAAACCTATCTGGATATGGGGAAGTCTCTCAAGGGAGCTGCGTAGCATTATAACGGCTGCTCTTTCCATCTCGACATCTCTTTCCATCCTTCATGGTGCGCTCTATAGATCAAGATGAGAGGAGTCGACCGACTGGAAAATCGCTTTAAACCTCCCCGACTAATATTAACTTTCTCCTTTCGTTCCGCGAAATTCCCCGACTCTTTTTCCCGTACTCTCGCATACCGGATCAGGCCAGGCAAAGACGATTCCCTAGGCTAGGCCGCCGCTTGCCTTCTCCAATCGTAGAATCTGCGATTAATTGTTGATCAATTTCTATTTCGCTCGAAATTTTGCTTCCTTATATTATCGTTATAATAGATATCTCCACCGGGTCTTTGATTCTAGTATATAGAATGTATGTTATTCGACTACACTCTTATCGATCAACTGAATAGTCTCGCGTCACAACACCTCACGGCCAGCTAAACCACCAAAAACACAAAATTACTTCGGCGTTGAGGCCATTACGGAGGATGATGCCGGATAATGGACACAAGTATGAAACAAAATTACCAATGCGGTACCGTCCCAACTTTGTCTCATTAATTATTATGCACTTAACGTCGCAACACACTGCACCAGCCACCATGACCAAGAACTTTTCCCTTTGGCCACGAGCGACGATGACTTTTAAAGTTCGCAGATTTATGGCCACGGCCCGGTAACGGGGCAAGAATGGCTGACCGAGACGGAAATGCTCGAGCAACGAGCCTCTGGGAAGAGTGCGACACGGCGGTGTCAAAACGGCATGCCGGTTCGCTATTTCAACGACCAACTTTATGCAAGCGCGGTTTTACGGTATGGCAAAGTGTCGCGTTTTAGCCGCTAGCAAAACCTTAATGCCTTCTTCCGGTTTGTACAAGTTGTGGAAGGGGCGTCAGTGGAACTGGTGTGTCGAACAAGGGTAACAATTGCATAGAGGGAGAGTTTTGGCCTGTTACGCAATAAAGTTCTTCGTAAGAGAAATTATTGTGTGGTGAAAGTGAGTCGTTACTCTTCGTAGATGATGCGATTAAAGGGACAATCGGGATATTTAATGGTAATACACGATGAAACAGTAAACACAATGAATGTATGTCTGTCGAGAGACAAATCCTCCGCGTTTGAAAAGGTTCTCCTTTCATTCTGTCAGATCCTCTGCGTTCTTTTTGTTATTCCATACACGAAATTCATACTTCGACCATAGACTTTAACCATCGGTAACATTCGTCATTAAATTCTGCACATTTACTTCGTAAACCCCATCATTTTATGCATATGCTTCTCTTGAAATTGGTCGCAGGAGACTCTCGCACGTACTTACTCAAACGCTGGAAAAATACTAGAGACGCATTTTCATGTGGTACGATGGATGAAACTCGACTGTGGAGCGATTGGAATGATACGCCAGGCAGAAAATTATGAGAAACATGTGCAGACGGGTCCGGACGGCAAGATAATCCGTTTGGATGTGATTCAGGGTTCCTAGAGCAGCGTCCCACGAGGACGATTTCAAACGCGTGTAATTCGAACGACGTTACCGCATACTCGCGAAAATGATGCGCAAGTTTTAAAAGCGTTCGCGTACCACCAGGCAAACATGTTCACCGGCAGGCTAATTAAACATAGAGCAGCTTTTTGCCGAGATGCACACCGAAACGCGATGAATTTAGCTACGTTTTCCTCCCTAGAATCTGATCAACCTGCGTGAAATTTGATGTTAACCCTCCGACGAGGGTCAAAGACTCGATGCGTAGTTTTTATAATTGAATGAAACGAGTTTGAAACTAGCGGTAAATATATGTGAAATATTGGTACATTCTAAGAAAGCATATTTGAAAAATTTTACCACATTGTTGCATATATTCTGACAAACTTTTTAGACGTACAACGTTATTAATGTCGTTACGTAAATAAAATAATGGAAAAATTTGATTATATGTAATTACTTCATCAACTGGTAACTTAGAAACTGTGATGTGGTTCGTACGATTGTCATTGCGGAACTGCCGAGAAGGCGAAGGAAAAGGAACTGGACTCACGGCACGTTCGCCTTTTGTTACATTAACGTTTAATCGAACTTTCTTATCCGATATACACCATAATCCGATGCCTCTTGATGTATCCGACAAAAACGTATGTGTTTATAAATGTTAAAACGTTTAAATGTTAATTTTACCAAATACGTTTTGCTCTATTATATATAGCAGAGATAATTCAAAACTGTCGATGTTTATTTCAAACGATTCAACTCGTTCAGAGTTTGCCGTGAAATAGGAGCGTAGGCGAGATATCAACGAGATATGTTATTTTTCCTGCATTTCAAAATTTCATAAGTACTGCTACACTCGAGCCGATCGCTTAAGCGTTTTTTATCGTTCTCGTAATGAGATCAGTATATGGGCGCACAAACCTCTTAAAATGAATATCGTATAGACCGATTTCGAGTGCACTTCATCAGATGAAAATGTTTGTTAATCCAGCGACTTCATAAGTATCATGCTCTCGAGAGGATGCTTTAGTCGAATATATTATTGATAATATCGTTAAATGGAAGAAACGCGAAACGCGTAATTATGGTCTCAGGAAATTATATTTTTCAATCGTATTTCGTATATCTCTTCATCTATATACATACGTATAATTAAAGCAAAGTGAATAATCATCGAAGAGTTATTACACGCGCAATAAAATTCCTATCTTTTGTTTAAGTTTCGATTTTGTTTCTATGAAAATTAAAATTTAACATTATACAAGAAAAGATTATTTTAATTCTATTGTTTCGTTTTTGTATTCTACATTCGATTGTATGTATCGATAATTCCATTTATCGTTACAATTACGATTAACTGGATATTGAACTTGCCATAGGAATGATGATTTTTCATAAAAATTTGTTTCTCTGTTGCAGCATAATGAACAACAATGGCGTAGAGCAACCAGACCCCGACAACATAAAAATGTTCGTAGGTCAGGTACCTCACGACATGGACGAAAACGATCTGAGGAAGTTGTTCGAGGAGTTCGGTCGGGTGCACCAGATAAATATCTTGCGGGACAAGATCACCGGAAGTCATAGAGGTAAGTATTCGATCGATAACGACCGTCTTTTATGTATTCCTGAATCATCTATCCTCGCAGTGATTGTTATGAAACTATCGTAGGATAATCGACGTATCTGCCTTATATCTGCTGCTAAACCACTTTTCAGATACTTCTACCCATATATAAAATTCATACTTATTATGAACTCTTTATTAAATCGAGCTCCTTCACGATAACGCTGTACTTTTGTAGACTATATTTTTTTATTTATTATATGATATTGTATTATTTAATGTATAATATTATATCGTACCTGTTGTCTCTATTCGATTCGTCAAGCTTTCGATATACGTGTTATAAGAGAAGGCAGAACCGAGATATCTCACAATTCGCATGCAGTATGCTAAAAAAGAGTAACAATGTACAATTGAGATTCGATTGAGTCGCGATCACGTTGGCCGGAAGCCGCGTTAATTTAATTATTCGATTTTTTTCCCCCAACCGGTAATCCAGTGTATCGCAATATTCGATAACAAACCGAATTTTCATTAGTCTGCCGCGTACTTTAATCTTGTGCTGCGGCTCTATTAACTACACCGCTCCCGATAATCGGATGAAATTGAATTGTCTCGCGGCTTTTATTTTTAATCGTGCCACCGGTCGGCGTTCTTCACGGAAAAATTCACTGGTGAACACTTAATCGCGTTGTCACAGATTTTTACCATGTTTTCGTCAACGTATCCCGTGATCATCGAACGACGCAATTTAAAAATTTAACCACACAGCCAACTTTGGTTATAAAATATTTGTCGATACGTTTGGTCGAAATATACGAGGCTGTAACTGCGGCTGACAACAATAAAGAATTGCAAAATATGAAATATACCGATCAAAAATAGTTCGCTATCGTATATCGAACGTATATTGTGATGCAAAATTAGGTTTTCTTTTCGAACTAGACAATTACTTTTATACTTTTGCCGTTTCTTTTAACTTCCTTCGCGCTTCCTGTTTTTAATCTCTTTTCCAAGATTTCACTGAGAACTGAATAACCTTGGTCTTCGCGAACCACTTCACTTTCACATTTTATTACTTTTTTTTCGCATTTTCCAAGTTTATCCAGGCATTTAACACTTTTCTCCATACACTCTATCCTGCCACCTTCCTCCTTCGTTTTTCTCATTTTTCGCATGTTAGCAATCAAATGTGTGTCAGATAATTCCCCGATTTTGTTATATTCGTCGTTACTAAACACACTATTTGTTATATTTGCTTAATTAGTTCATCCATTTCAATATCACACGGTAAGCGTTCGATAGAAACTAAAGTAACGATTTTCTTGCTAGTGTGAGAAAGATGCGATGGCAAACGGGGTGGAAATGTCGCGACTGCATCGGCGTGCGATCGGCGAAGTTGGCAATGAAACAGCACGCTCATCCGTATGACAAGTGCGAATGGATGCAAAAAGGGGTGGGCGAATGGGTAGAACGGACGACATTTACGATGGCAGAATGAACGATAAAACGTAGCGACGCGATCGTAGACCGAGATTAAACCGAGCTCTAGCCGCGTCACGTGGGTATAATTCTAGTATAAAATAATCTTCACGCTCGCGAAACGCAAGAAGATTGAATGATTTCAGGAACATAGTGGCCGAATGATAAATCGTTACGCTCTTATTTCGTTTGCACGCGTTATTCACCTTCTTCTTCTTCGTATCTCTCTTGTGGTTAGTTGGAAATCGTGCAATTATATAAAAATTTTGTTATGTTCTAATTGGTCCAATTGTATGGTTGAATTTCATGAATGTACGATTCTTGGAATTTTTTTTATAGAAAGAACTGTCTAATGCCTCTTTAGATCCGGCATGCTGTTAGGTTATACAAAAATCTGGGGTAATTAAATTCAGCAACTCGCTGATTTGGCTCGATTGAGATCGATAACAATCTGGCCCACAATGTAGTCACGAAAGGGTTAAAACAAGATATTAGCACGGTCAAGTTTACGATTCGATCAGTTCATATCGGTATATCTATCGTGATCAGCACGTCAGTCGTTTGAACGTGGACGAAGATCGGCAGTCAGGTCGTTGATAACGAATACAGGAAACGAGGGAACTAACTCGGGAGGGGGCGGGATAGTCTGAGGGAATAGACAGAAAGTAAGTACTCGTATACGTGGCACACGCAAGGATCGATGCTCAGACAGAAACGGTGGTCGTCGTTGGCACTTCTCGAGCTATTGATCGAAGACGGAACCCCCTGGTGTCCCTTGGCCTCTTACGCCGTTACGTCGTAACGTATCTCTATGTGGCTATATACCTGTGTGTCCATGTGCAGGTGTCCAGCAGTCGTGGATCGCGCGTCCGTGGAATTCGAAATTTGCCTTTCATAACCGCGAATATCCGATCCACTTCTCTCCGTATTTACCTTGGTTCTCCGTCCACTTTGAACTCGACCCACCGTTAAGTTGGAAGACGTTCTATTCCAAATATACTTGCATTTTCTTACGTAACGTTTGTCAAAAATACCTTTAAAAATAACTATCTTCGAATGGTGAACGCAAGCTTAAACGCGAAGTAAAAATAAATGAACTGCCGAGTTGAGTGTAGCTCTACTGTGACACCTGCCTTGTTTTCGATCCAATCGTATATTCTTTTTCGTTTCAATCGTATGGTTTTCCAGCAAATTGCCGTTTGCATAAATTCCACGCAAAAAACTAGTATATATTTGAAACATTTTCGATGTCGATAACTGCAGTGACTAAATTGGAATAGAACCAAAACAGAACAAAATATTCGATGCGATCAGATACATATTCTATCGAAACAACCGAGGCGAAAGGAAATAATTAAAATAGAAGCTTACAAACGTCGATATGAGAATATTAATGCGAGATATTTCATGATACAGGCAGAGGAAATATTCATTCGCGATAAACTTTAAAGATAATTTTTAATTGTTCTTTCCCACGATACAATTTGTTCGAAAGTTTCCAGTGACTGTACAAGGATAGAAAGGTTTATTCTGAAAACGTGAAGCAATTGTTGGGTCGTTCATAAATCAATTATTGGTTACTATTCAGAGCGTGGAAAATTGCTTGCAGCTGGTCTGTTTTCCTCGAATGTCTCATTAATCGTTAATTATCCATGTTTCGCTCGTGTTTGGTAATAAATTGTTGAATCACGCTGTAAATTTTAAGAACTCGTTTTTATTTTTAGCGTTAGGAGTCAACGCACGAAAATGTAATCATAACTGCCACCGCAACATTTTAGAACTTACCTATTTTCATCAACGATAACAACAGCAGTTAGCGCGTGAAATTTTCAGAATCAAAATTTTTATATCGTTCTCTATATTTTGTCCTACTATATGTTGGACTTATTGTTTCACGTACAATCACCCTTTCTCCAATACCACTCGTTACAAACATCCTATACGTCTATTTGTTACGTATAACAATAGATAGCGATAGATAGTATATTTCTTCATTTTGCTTTCCAATATATTCGGCGAAGGATAGAAAAGCTCCGAAACGATACACATGACTGAACATGAGAAGCGTTATACCATCGTGCGAACTGGCGACGCGAACACGAAACGTTGATATCCTGAGAACTTTCGGAACGATTAATCTAGACGAATTGTAAACGTCACGCGCAGCTGCAAAATTGATGGTAGCGGCGAGTAGCAGCCGGATGAAATTCGTTTGCCATTGTGAAAATTTAACTTGATTACCTTGAGGTAATGGTAAATTAATGTCTCGCTAGCGGGTTCGTTTCAACCGTTCGCGTTTTTGAATGAAAATACAAGTCGTGCGTTAATGAAGTATCTAAATTATGGAATGCCAGTTGTGTCAGGTTTCGTTTTTTAAAATTCTGCCTGGAAAATGTTTATGTATCGGGCCGTTTTATAAGCTCTGCTGGTATATCATTAGCATAGTTTCAAACCTTCTTAAAGTAATCTCTAGCCATACGTATTTACACAGAGTAGCAATGTGCTTGCAGAAACCCATCCATGATTGAAGAAATACGGTTTTTTTCTTATATTTCGTCCTATATTTCTATCCAACGACGTTTAATCATTCTCTAAACTTGTCAGTTTATCGTTATAGTTCGTTAGTCGAGCAATTTCGCGTTTAAACGCCATTTCCGGGTAGAAAAACGCGCGTTTGTAAGAGCTAAAACAAGAGGAAGGAAAATCGATTTCATTTGGCTGCGAGAGAAAAGCAAAAGGCACGCCGTTAAAATAGCAAACGCGAGACACGACTGTAGACGCAGTCGCTGACCAAACAGCGTCGCGGAGAAGGCAAATATTGTAATACGCGGGGTGCAGAGCCACTTTGCTTTCCAGCTGGGAATAAAACATCGAGAGCCGTACGTGTTTTAAGTTAATTAAGCCTTCGCGTTGTTTCATTCGGTTTAACAGCGAAATGTCACATGGAAACTGCGCGTTCGTCTGACGAATCGCATCTTGACTATTACAAAATTGCAATTAGTCGCATTGGTATCAAGGATTTGCGCAATTCCATTTTTTCCATGTACAAACTTCTTTTACGCGATTGACATTGAAACGAACGAGATGAAACAGACGAGGAATAAGAAGAAGAGTATCGGTAGAATACAGACAAAGGTCAGACGTAAAAGTCATCGGTAAGGATTCTTCCTAAAAGCTTCGATGTCGAAGAGAACGAGGAAAGCCATAGAAACCTTGGGACGGAAGCTACGAGCTTAGTCGAAATCCTCCTTTCCGTGCGTTCAAAGGCAACTTATGCGACGTCCGGAAGCTTGCGAGGTTTAACTGCTTTCACAATTACTCGAGAGTATTCATTTCTCCGTTCTCTCCTCCAGGTAGGAGATATTCGGTGAAGATGCCTTCTTCAGTTTGACGATGTTCATAAACGGTAGCGACACGATTTTTCATGTTACTGCTAGAAACCAAAGGGTATCCATGTTTATCGTATCGGAGATACGTATACTTCGAAGGCTGTGGAAAAGATCCTATGATTTGTGGACATAACATCTCTATATTTAGGTAATTCGTGATTCGTAGAAACAAAACATTTTCGATTGGCGATAAGTAGCCGAAAACCTTTTGCACGTTGTACGTTGCCATCGCCGTTTCTGCAGCTACGGAAGAATTATTCATGAGAATATCGAACACGAGCAGTACATGCGAGTGATACCGAGAAACGTCGATAAGTCTTTGCACAAGGAAAAATCTTATTGCGCGATTGGTCGCAAACGCAAACGAAGAAACTGTCTAGTCCTGGGAGTCGAAAATATAGGTAAGTCCGGTTTCGAGCGAAATTAATACGACGCGACGCGGCGTATCTGCTTTGCCTCGCGCTCGGTTACGCGATTTGTCCGCCAACTTTATCCGTCCTTTTATGAAAAAACTAGGTGGAAATGTATCAAAAACTCTCGAAATAGCGTACACACATTCTGACATGTATCGAAGCGCGTTCGATTCTATCCGATTGATCTCAAAGTAAAGTAGCGGAATTCGATACTCCGTTACTTTGTGCAACGCAACGACAAGCGGAAGAATCTCGATCAAACGAGGAAGATTCTCGTTACCGAGATTCCCGTTCTTGGTATTCGTTTAGAACGGTAAAATATTCCGTGACACGACCAAGTGCCGAGGAATTTCTTAATTGTGTTACCATCCCTTTGAAACAGCTGTCCTTTCGCTCGAGCTCCTTCATTATTCTTTCACGCGAGAGATGCAACCACTTTACTTCTTTCTTGTCTATTGTCGTTTCGCGATGCATATCTACATATTTCTTAATTTTATTCTTTTCGGTAATAGCATTTTCTAATTTGTAGGGATCTATTTGAAAATTGTAATAAATTATCGAGTAACGTAACGGGGGATATAGACGTTGGTGAAAATTTCATATCGCTAGACTGCGGATATTTATGCATTTATGGAATATATAAACTGCTACGATATGCATAGATATGTAAAATATTCAAAATAAAATACACTTTTTGATATCTACTACGTGAAACCAATTTCTGTTTAAGTTTTATTTCTTTAGCCACGTTCGTAGAAATACAAATTGTAAGAATCATCTGTGTACCCTATAAATAATTATGCAAACAGTCCTTAAAAGTCATATCCCACAGTCGCATGGTTCTCGGTTAATAAATACAGTTTGCAATACGATAGTCGTAGAAAGGTCCTAGAATAAAAAAGGAAAGGAAGAAGAGAGGAAGAAAGAAGGAAAGAAAAGAAGATAGAAGAAAATAAAACGTAAACAAGTAGGAGACATTAGTTGGAAAGTACGTACAACACGTGGAAACCGGAGGTTTTATTGCTTCCCGGAGCACTCTACCCCGAAGAGACCGGAAGTTTACCCCCGGTCACGGCCGTGGCGTTGCCCGTGTTCCCGTTACCTGCGTCCGCCAAAATAAACGGTGTTTCACGTTCGCGTTATTTATGCAAGCGGTGGACACGAGATAGCTTCAAAAAGTTTCGATCTCTCGACGCCGTAGCAGAGGGATGGAGGGTTAAATTGCATTTCGCGTTTCAGCTACTCGAAAATTGTGACGTTTTCCGGTGCCTCGTTTCTGAATTTCACGCTTGACAGTTTTAAATGGGCCCCGCGATGGCATTCTAAATCGTATTAAACCGCGACGTGTCACTCCTGCCTGCCTCCTGTGCGTCTATATTTTGTTGTATACCCAGCAATCAAGTTCGATGTTATTCCCGCGCTTTCCTCCCCCCTCCCCCTATCTCTACCCATGGTCAAATCGAAAATCGTTTCTAGCTAAATCGTTCCGGTTTTCAATGTTTCATTGCGCGTGCAATGTAGATTTGTGCAAATAATTTCTCGTACTCGTTATAAATATCGTTTTGTGGTTTGTACTCACCATCGTGGACTGTCGATTGTTCGTATAAACAGGGTAAGATTATTCGAATTGCTTTAGAATATCGTAAAGGAAGTTCAGTAGCGCTGAATCATAGAAATTGAAATTTTTCAACATTTATCTTCTTTAATCATAAATGTCTGTTTATTTTAAATAGCTCGAGGAAACGCTACCAGGTGAGAATATTCACAATAAAGAAGATGAACGGACGAAATTTCGGTAACTGTTCGGCCGCCTAAACGTCACACATCTTAACATGTTCATTATGATAACGTATCCCGTTGGGGATTCACGGGGCGGGACGCTTCGAGTTGTTCCTCTCGAATTTCATCCGGTTCGTGTAGCTTGTTGTATGGAAATTGCTCGCAGGATCCGTTTGCCCTTCCTTCTCCTCTGTGTTGATCGATCTTATAGCACTCGTTGTGCGCAAGCACACTCCATCATTAATCACGAATCGCTATTAATCGTCTTTAAGTAGAACGACGTTCGAGGCAAGAGCTTTCAACTTGCTGGAAGAAAGAGCCAACAGGCTCGAACTTCGACACCGTGGTTGGCTGTCTTGAAATCTCCCCATAGCCGGGACTCCATAGAAATCGCTGTCGAGTTATTTGTCACCAGTGTGGCTTGACGCGTCCCTTTGAATCGATTTTCAAGATCGATGCTTCCTCTCTAAAGTACATATATGTCGAGCTTCCTTCCGTTGATTGTTTCCGCATGATGTGACGCGAGTTGCAGAATATAGGATGAATCGACATACATTCTTTTTTACTGAACTTTTGAAACTTTTATGCAGATTTGTCGTAATAGATATAACAGATCTGTTACAATCTTAATTTCATTTAACTGAAAATTAATTAAATTATTACATACAAAATTCTTCCTAACACAGTAAACATAAATCGTAGATTGTAAATTTCTGAACATCGATTAAAATCATCAAACGTCAAAAGATGCGTAAAAATATCGTATTTAATAAAATTGTCATAAATGGGAACTCGGTAACAAAATTCGTTTCCTACATTTCCGTACATAAATCCAACGTTCAGTTATTACAAAATTTACGATTTACGTTTAACAGGCACACGTATGTTTTTCCTTTGTTCTCGTTTGTCTCCCTTGACTTTCTCCTCGTCCGTCCTAAATTTTGTTTTATCCTCTTTGTGACCCACGCGACTCAAAGTTCTCCGGATTTGCGGAGAAGACGGGCGGCGAGCCTTTTCAGTCGACGCACTCCAACGGATTAGACGAAAAACTTTAAACGAAACTGCCACGTGAAACTATTGGAAAGCCGTTCTCGTATCGACGTAGACCCAATCTATCTCGTTTCGTCCAAATGCATAAAAATTTACCAAGAAATTTCCATCGTTTTCTAAGTAGTACGATACCGATAAACTGAATTTTTTTATTTAGTAATTAATTTAATTCTTCGAGAATCTTCGTAATTCTGTTTTTAATTATTAGGAATTTTTAGTAGCTCGTGAAAATTTCTTATCTAAACATGGTTGCGTACATGGAAGTGAAATGACGTGGAATTCTGAAACTTTTGGAGACAGGATACTATCTTTCCGATATCAATCCATTAACTATTTGCTACTGTTGACTTTCTTCGAACAGGAAGTGTAAAACTATTTAATTTAACAAATTTTAATAAATCTTCAGGTTAAATATTTGAAAACTCATTTTATGTAGGGGCTTACTTATCACTTTAAACCGTTACTTTTAAAGAAGAAGTATCGTTATTAGTACGAGAACAAAGTATAAGTTCGTGTGATATATTAATAAATAGTATATCACATATTTTACTTACATATTACAAGAAGGATTCCGTGTTTATTTCTTATTAGAAAGAATCACTTCCACAATCAGTTCCACTTTCTTTGTTAAATGATGAATTATCCTGTTGTATTTCCTAACTTAGTCTATCCAGTTCGTCGATAAATTCTCCCTGCCCCGCTCCCAAACTTTAATATCCAAACGCCAACCTCCACATCTCATCAGAAAAACTCTGCGTTTCATTTTGTCACTCACGAATTCTACTACAAAGCGACGAACAAGACAAATGAAAAGTTTGCGAAGTGCTCATATAGGATGGACCGCTTAACGCGATGACTTGCAGTTACTTTGGGTAATTAATAGGTCGATCAAGATTTTTATATTGTAATCTCAGAGGATCAAGTACCTATTTTATATAAATTTGCTAAATTTCCAAACAGCTTCGCATCTATGCGAGACCCTTCTTTTGTAACATCCTGTATATTAACATCGATTCCTTGAAACTTTCATCCAACTGTTTTTACCGAAAACTCTGCGTGACACTCTGTTGACACGCCGAATGATGCTTCTTGCTTTGTCGTTGTACTTTGTTGTTGTATCGCGAGCATCGAGTCGCACGATGTATCCTCAAAGTTTAAGTCGAATATACAATTCGAATGATAAGCTAGCAGCGATAGAGGTGAACTGTTGGCATTAAACCGGCGACTAGTTGTTCGACACGGACAACGCAAAACCTTCGCTTCATGAATATGTTTTGTACGTCTCCCGGTGGCGGCTAGCAAGCCTTTCAATTGATTTACAATTTTATTATGGAAGTTCCTGCAGATATTGTCTTTAGATGTGCGAGTCTCGTGTTACGCGTAGATGAGCGTGTGTGCTGCAAGATGGTTTTTTGGCAAAATAGTGAAACATGGATGAAGAAACGAAGATATATCACGATGATACACAGATGATTACACAGATGTAGTAACTACGGTTTGAATAAACACGTAACAGCAACGCGTAAAAAGGATAATTTATCTGGCAGACTGGTCAAAAAATGAAATTAATAAACGATAGCAAATGGTTGCAATCTAAGAATGCAAGACGTGCATAAGTAAAACGAATTACCTTAATTTAAAGTTGCGTACAGGATTTCAGACTCTTACTTTCGGAGTTTCGTGTCTAGTGGAAGAGGATGAAGAACGAACAGGGGTGGATTGTCCCCATTTCTCAGAACTCGTTACGTTTTCGTCGCAGGGAATTACGGCACTTTGACTAAAATCAGTTAAAGTCTCGTCCTGGGGAGTTGCGACTAAACGGGCCTTGATCCTCGTAATCTCGTGGAGGCGAATGCACCTTCTTGTAGTAGTTTCATAATTTCATTGATAAATGTCTGCGTCGTTTTAGCGGGAAGTCACGGGATAAAACCGCGTACAGAGAAAGTTCAGAGATACTTCCTAGCTGAAAATTAAAAACATAGTATATGATATCGTCGATATCGAATGAATGTAAATTTTAAATTTTTATTTGAAGGTTTTAGAGGGTTGCGTAAAAATATTGTACCCTGTATCGAAGATAGTCTTATAAGGAATGGTGTGTAAAAATAGGAAGTTTATCGGATTTTTATGTGAATTTTATGATTTATTTTGAAGACGCTCCGCGTTTGCTATTTTCATAGCAAAAATTTAAGTATTACGTGCTTTCAGGAATTTCGACTTTCAAAGTTTATAATAGAACCATTTTGTGAAAAATATATCGGGTCTCGTTATTCTCAGGAACTTTACAAAATTAGGACAATAAATGATCCCCTAACGCTTTGTGTTGTTTTAAAATGAATTTTTCTCAACAATAAATGTTGTCATCGACAAATTGCATATTACGCTTTCAATACACTTTTTTTAAAAATATTGTATAAAATTTTGAAAATAGCACGGAGTTTTTAATCGATTCAGCGAATAAAAATTTGCTGCTGAGTATGCAACTTTCTATTACGAAAAACTAATTATTTTCGAAACATTAACGTGTTACTGTCTTCAAGTATTAATTCGTATCTACTTAATCTGCCGAAACTTCAATTGTTTCAACATTCTCACGCTTCTTCCTTTTCTTCACTTTTTTCCCTCCTTTCTCCTCCTTTTTCTCATTCCTCACGGTATGCGATTATTTTTGCTCGGGTTAACATTTACAATTTCGCACCATCTTCAAGTTTATTTCAACAAAATACAGGTTGAACGTGCGTATTTCGCTGCTTTCGCCATTATACGATGACAGGACCGTCATCGATCGCACAAATATTTGAGACACCCGATCGACGAGAAGCAGGAAAAAGGGGATATATTATATTTCGACCGATATCTAAAGCAACCCCGATAAATTTACGCGGAAGTTACGCAACCACGAAATTTTTATGGGCGTGAAATAATCTGTTATAAATATTTGGCCGTGAAAATGTCACTGTTAAAATATTTGTGATCTTAAAATTGATACTTAACGATCAGTAAAAAATCAAGCAATATTACAAACGATGCAATTTTCCTCGAAATAACAAGACGAATCAACAAACGAAACAAAGATGCAAACGACGATGGCGCCACTTAAATGAACCTGAAAGGGTGGAACGGTGTCACACGGAAAGAAAACAGATACATATTCTGATGAAGTTGCAGTCAGCACGTGTCGTCAATACACAACGGGCCATCAGTTACAATGACTTGGAACGAGTCCCAATATTATCTTCCATTATAACACACATTGAGCTCTTCCGGGCAATAAGATCTCTTTCTGAATTTATGATGGCACATTTGCAACCTTCCTCGTGGCATAACGAATTGCTTCGATTTATCAAGCATTTTTTCCTCTTTCTCGCCTATTTACGTCACTCAAAACAAAGCTGGATGCAGTCAGGTCCCCTTTTAGAATTTCTTCATCAGACACTTGTCGTTCATTTATCCAGTTAAACAGTTGGTTATTTATTCCTCTGAACTAATTTCAGATGTTTGAATGAGAAAGAATGACGCTTTTGAAATTGTAATATTGAAATGAACTGGACCATTGAAACTAATTACGCTGTCTCATATTATATTTTTCGAAAAGAGCACAATTTCAGCTTTGAGTAAAACTAATCTCTTTACAATCTCGATTGGTATTTTTGTCTCTTTAGACATAAAATACGAAAGACGAGAATATTTTTCTGCGAGTATAAAGTTTGTTAGGTATGTTAGTCACAGTAGTAAAATCTATCTAGTAAATTTTATCTAATTCGTTATACGCAAAATAGAAAGAAATACTTTTAGTATAATATTGAAATATACGTGTAAATATATTTCACAATATTTCACACATTGAAATATACGAATATAATAAAACCTGATATTCTTGAATTAGAGATTATGAGAGGCTTTGTCAAGGCTCCCTCAAGGAACGATATATTCTCGTGCGCAGATTCGCTTGACTGGAGGGTGAAAACAGTATATGTAGATCAACTCGATCACCACGCTCTTGGAATTGTCCTGTTTTTTTTTTCCTCTTCGTATCCTAGTGAAAACTGTCCGACAAAGTAATATGGAATCAGACTTCGATAATCTTTTGTTTTCAGTGCATCAGCTTTCGCGGAAGATTCTTTGGAATTTCATGAATTACACTATGTACGTCGCGAAAACTGAAGAAGAGCGGACAAAAATAATGTTTGCGATATAGAAATTATAAAATGGCAATAATTATGAAATCTAAGCAAATTAACTTTGGGCAATCTCCGCTTTATTTTTTACACAAAACAGGAAATGAGAAAACTAAACTAAACTAAGTGAACTAAATTGAATTTAAAAGGCGTAAACGAATTTAATTACAAAAGAACAGAACTATTGTAATAGGTGCATTCAGATTTGCTAGAACGAGACTATCAAAGCTCTCGACGTAGTCGTTTAATCTTCGTCCTCCAGCAGAAAATCCAAAACGCTTTTTCCACGCTTCACAGCATTAACTTTAATTAACCGGTCTTCTTAAATTCCTCTGAAACGTTACGCGGCGTTACAAGAATTTGCATGGTTATCCTTCCAAAGCGGTCCCTGAGCAAGACATTCGGACGACAACAAAATTACACGGCAAATTCTCGGGAAGCTTTTAAACTTTCAAACCGTCGAAAGACGAAGGAGACGCGGTGGAAAGGGAAACTCGAGCGTTGAACGCAATTAGGGCGAACGAGAAATAGAAATTTCCAAAGGGATGTCTTATTTCTAGCAAGAAACCGGTACTCCCCGCGGACAGAACGGTCCACTTTACTAGGACGGATTTAATGAGTGAACAAGCGATGGGAAAAACTTCAAAGGGCAAAAGCGGTGCGTAAGGGTAGAGGAAAGTCTGGCTGGAAACAGTGGAAAAGAGCGGAAGTAAAGTACGACAAAACCTCAATCCCTTTAATGGAGACAAATCTCCCTCTGCGTGCGGCCTCCTGCGAAAGAGCCAGACAATTTGTAAGAGTATATCCTACCTAGCCTTATATTAGTACCCAACGCCAAGGGTGGCTCCAGTGGCCAATCATCCTCAGACTTTCCTCTCCTCCCTTTTTCTTCACGCGCCCTTTCTTCCTCCCTTTCCCCCCTCCCTTTTCCTCCTTTTTTCCTCCGCGCTTTTTGTTTTTCCTCGCTCGCTTGCTTCTTCTTTTCTTCTTTTTCCTTCCTTTATCCTTTCCCTTCGTGACTTTCAGTTCTACATATATCTGGGGCAGTATTTGAGGTGACTCCAGTGACCAATCATACTCACTTTTCTCAGCTTTCTTTTCCATCTTTTCCTTTTGCCTTTCCTTTCTTCATCCCTCTTTCACGTTTCTCCACCCTTCCTCGCTTTTATAATGCTTCCCTTCTTCTCTTGCCTTTTTTTCTTTCTATCTTTATCATCTCATCTTCTCGCGACTTTCAGTTCTGGCCGTGTCTGGCAGCGTAAAATCGGTTGGCTCACACGGCCAGCCAAGGGCTGGTTGCTGAAATTATAAAATTAACGAGCGGCATCCATCAGTCGACATAATACCAAGCATTAAGCCTGGTCTGCCCCGCGAAACGAAGTTTTTTGCCTTGCCACTCAATCTTGGTTAAATCTCTCTTTCTCTCTCGCCCACCCCCACCCTCCACCCCCCTCTTTATGTGAATTTTGTGTCCTTTTTCTTTCTGTTATTGGACTTTCTTTCTCTGGGTGCACCGTCTGTCTTGTTTCGTTAATGCGAGAGAATGTATGTGTAGAGATGTAGGTGGAGAGATACATATGCGCGTTTTTCTTGCTGTACGCTCGAGGTTTCGCCAGTTTTAACCTTTTCACGGTGGCTTGCTTTTGACGTTCGCCGCTTACGCGAAAACACGGCCGAGCAGCATTTTCAGAATGCAATTTATCACCGACCTTTATGCTCCTACGTCAAATATTCTTACGGGAATGTCGCTAGATTATATTCGAGGTTAATTTCGCTGGAATTGGTCTTATAGCGTTGTATTAAAAATACTTTGAGATTTGACTAAAGCTTGATTCCGATAATGTGATAGACTAGTTTGAGAACGGGGATTTTTGTAAGAGCTTACAATTAGTATCTAATTTCTAGGACATTATTTGGTGCTTTGATAAATGTTTCGTGGTCTAAACAAACGAGATTTCTAACATCTTGGCTATAATGTAGTTGCGAAGACTACAAAAACTACCTCCTTGCGATTATCCTGGTTTTTACGGGGTTCAATCGAATTATTTCTTACAGCCCCTTTCGATCGCAATTTATCACAGTCTCCTTAACGTCGATAGAACACCTCGGAAAATCTATCGAGCCCGTACCCTCTGTAACGAATGGTAATGAAGACCAAAGGTTGGCTGTGAGAAAACAAAGTTTGCGATTTGGAACGAATTGTAATCGTATGCCCCGAAAATTTGTTACACGCGCTTACAGTTATACCAACCCGACAACATGTCCAAAATAGAAAATTATACCCGATTAGTGAAACTTCGAACCGTTGATCAGAGAAGAATCGGCATCAATCTCCCCATAAATTAGTGGACGTGTAACGATAAACAATGGGCGACGAAAAAAGGGAAAAAGGAGATGTAAAAATTCCGCGAAGTATGATCGTCGAATTCTTGAGGGAAATTTAATTTTCCCGTTGCCTGTCTGAAGCGTTTCTCTACCCTCGCCGCGAATCACTATGACAGAATGTTTTCATATAATATCAAAAGCTCGGGACAGACGAGAACACGCAGCCCTTGCGGACTACTCAATCATCCCTCTTAATCCAGGGCTAAGGTCTAAAGGACTAAAGGTAATCAAGATAAACTACTCTCCCGGGGGAATTTGAAGTTGCAGCTGCTTCGAAGGAGACATCGAAGTAATTAATTCGTATCTTTTGCCCCCTGTGTTCCTCCGCCTCTTCTCGCCGTATAGACGCGTAGACCTTCGGAATAAAGTAACCGAAGAAAGTTATCTTTCCACCAAGAAATGAAGTTTATGAAATAGATGTTTCAATTAGCGTAGTTCGGCTGTTTAAATGCCAGCGAGATTAGAATCAACCCTCGAGCGCGCGTAAATTACTCCGATGAAATTAAAATATACCAGATCCGTTCGCTTCTTCTTCTTCTTTATCTTCTGCCTTTAGTACATCCTTTCTCCTATTAAAATACAGTTCTTTTGTGTTTCTCAGACCAGAACAAGCCCTTATAATCATCGAGACTGGCTAGCAAATTACAATTTCGTGTTATTTCATGCTTTGATTTTCATTCTTTATTTTTAATTTACGGAGCGTACGTTTTCCTTCGAAAACATATTTTGGACCGATTTTTAGTTAGGAAGAAGGGGTTTGTCGATTTTGTTTCTTTTGGTGAATCGAAGAGAAACCAGCAGTGTAGTGGAAACCAAGTAGGTGAATCGTGGATGTGGATACGTAAATTGTAGAGCTCTGTGATGTTAATGTGGTTAGTACACGGAACATATAAAGTATGAATAATGTATAGAAGACGTTTACTATCATGCAGTATTGAGAAAAATGAGACAAATATTGGTCGTAAAGCTTGCGTTAAATATTAATAATGCATAGTTTGAATAGATCGTAGATGTTCAATTTATGGTATTCTCGAAACCGCTCTTATTTTATAGTTATGTATGATAATTTGATTCATATTACTTCTGAAGCTATCCGGTTTTTTAATTAATTTGTAAATGTAAGGAATATGAAAATTGGCGTATATTATTAACATTTCTTTGTAATCGTTAACTTCTTGATACACGCAAATAGCGTTACTAAAACAACCTACCGATAAAGTGACCTAATGTAAACCGAACGAGATACTTTCTGCAGTAGATGGCATCACGTTCAAAGTAAATCTCGTTTAATCGAGCTGCTGCTTACAAACAGGAAAATTTAGTATATAAACACGCGTTGAAAACAAAGGGTAAAACCCCGAAAAGTACTCCCCTTTCAACTCAGAAACGTTCTTTCCAATTATCCCGCGAGAGGATATCGTGTAACACCGAACGAACTCGCGGAGTCATAAATATTTATACGTAATTCCTTGATAATTTATCGTATATTTATACAAAGTCTCGCTACTCCCGCGGAAGTGTCGAAGCAGGAGAGAGCGCAAAGTTAAGCGTTTTATGTTCGAGCCAAGCTAATAGGGATTTTCGCTCAATAACACCGACGGTGATCGCAACGCAGGCATGCTGTTACGCTTTGCCGATTTGTCGCCTGTAGAATGTAGAAGTTGCACGTGGTGTGCACCCTCTTCCGTTTGAAGCGGTCATCGGCGCATAGAAATCGCGGGGAAACTCTGCTTTTGCCAACAGTACTTGTTTGTATTTTTTGTACGATGCAGTGGAAAGATTTTTTTTCTTTTTTCAACCTTTCTTTTATTTCTGCTCGTATCCTAGAGAGTACTTTTTAATTCTCACTATTTTTCTGTATTTGTTAGCGAAAGACGGATACAAGTTCTATTTTTAGACTATTATTTGAAAATATTTAATTGCTAACGTTGTATATCTAGAAACTAAAGTCGTAAGAAAAATATTACACAATGTGACTTTATTTTAATCCACGCAGAAATTCTTAACGAACAATCCTTCCCACCTAAGAGTAGTAGAGTAACCTTACAAAATACCATATCCCCTCTTTCTTTCTTCCTCGTGAAGAAACACCGGCATAAAAATCTCATTCATGATCAGCATACATAACCCGATAACATTTTCTTAAGTTGGAATGACGTTATGGATCCCTTTTGAAGCACGATCCATGTCTCGGTCCAAGGAGAACGCGGCGCGTCGCAAGAATTCGCGTTACGTTACGAAGAAATCCCAGGAAGGATTAAAGAGGTCAGGGGAGAAAGAATGGAACGCTAAACGGCGCTCGACGAAGCTGGCAGGCATTCCTAGCTGCGGCTATCCCACGGGAATATTTATATTCTCGCCACCTAGCTGCCGTAAATCCCTGGCCAGCAATTAAGGCTACGGGTCTCGTTTCGTCTGGTCTCGTCTGCCTGCGTCCAGTTTGTTGCAGCCTTGTAACTCTCGACGGTCGTTAACGTGGACTATCATTGTGCACAGTGCCGCTAACCGGCATGATACGTCCGCCTTTCTCCATCTTGTTCAGCTTGTAACAAGTTTGTCCGAAGGGCCACTCGTCTAGTTTCCCTCATAGCCACAAAATGTTATCGTATTATCCTTCTGCGTTCGTGCTAAAGAACGTAGAATCGCCACGTCAGTGATGCAAAGTGTTTTAAGATTTGTCAAAAGTGGCTGTTGTTTAATGACGTGTAAATGGTATGGTCCCTATAAATTAAACTGCACAGTTGACCGACGATAAAAGTATTGAATTAACTTAAGAGGCCAGTAAGTAAGATCCCGAGTATAAATTCAATTAGAGTACAAAATTTGGCTTATGTATATCACAATACGATTTATGTAAATATTAGTTTCTTTACTCTTGAAATATACATATAATATACTATTTTATAACACAACGTAAAATAAACGCTAAATATGTATAATAATACTTTTGAATATGATAACATTTTTACGCATATTATATTGCTAAACATTCGATTATATTCTAAATTAAATGATTATATAGGCATTTGTTTCGCTATTTTTGAATATCATTACGCGATACACCGCGATACGCCATGCATATTTACGTGCTAATATCAAGGACGTCCACTGGCGTTCTAACGTAACGAGTGGTTACCTCGGCAAGCTGGCTTCGTTCTACTCATTAACCTTCCTCGTTTGCGTGAAATGTTTCCGAGTTATACACCATCCTGTATAGTTACGGAAACCCGTTGGGGAGAGGGGCGAGGGCCAAATATGTGCATGCAGTACACACGGTTGCGTAAGAATTAGGTAAGATTTGTCACGTACGCCACGACAACGACGAGTTTCCAACTTTTGTTGTTTTGTCTCGCAGTTTATGACCTCCTGGACCCCGCGTCTTTACGTCGTCTGTCGGGTCAACTGCACACTTCCTTGTTAGCTTGTCACGTGCTAGTAAAATCTCGTCGAATTACCCTACCCTGTGGCTATGCGCGTTCGTTGCACCGACTCACCAGCTGCACTGCAAATAAATCATACCGTAGCGTTACGACAGTAGCGACGCCGGTGACTCGGTGATTTCCCTGTTTCATGGCGAAAAAAAGACGCGAGTGAGACGCGTTTGCAATTGACGTAATTTTAATCGTAGTTGGTTTAATTTCAGTTTAATTCTAGTTGCTTTGATACTGTTATCTCCGTTTGTGTTTAATGGAAATGTGTGTTGCACATGTGATGTGATTAGATTTAATGAGAGGGTGATACGCGAATAACGAGTCTGGAGTTGTGACTGTTGTGAGGTTAGAAAAACTTAAGAAAGGTAATAGAGGAGATTGTTTTTAAGAAAGTCAGGCTTGAAGATTAAATTGAATATGTTGAATAAGAGTTTCTTGAATGTATATCGAGTGTATATCGAACGGCTTTTATATGTATAAATTGGAAACACGAATCGCGCGCGTATGAATTGCAAATTGCAAACACTCCGAACATATATTGAGAAATTAATTCACCGAAAATCCTAACGGAACTAAAAGAAATTATGGTTGAACACGTTCGATATCCATTTATTAGCTCTTTTTGTTCGTAATTCACCGTGTCATTGTTTCGCCATATTTTTTTCGTCATTGGTGAGAGGGGGGGGATGAGGGAGAGATCGTCCGTTCAGGAGGATCTACGTTCGTTCCATTACTATAGGTTTTTAATGGGATTAAAACGCGTTAAATGATACGTGAAATCGGAAAACTTTTTACTACCGGTACTATTTTATCGTGTATTCGAATGGATACACTCGTAAAAAATAAAAAAAGTTTTTTTTTATAAGATATTATACCCTATACATTCATAAGATTTTTCGTGAATATTTCGATTAAACATTTTCAAAGCTTTTAGCCATTTTCTAAATGTATTCATTTTAATTTTTAAATAACACGGTTCTTCGAATACTAGAAAGACACATTAGATCAGAAGTACGTGAATACAGTCGTTAACGGAACGTTAACGTCATTTTCTTCTCAAAACTAGCTGTTCCGCGCAAAAGCACGACTTTAATGTACATTGAACTTTCTAGCGAGATAAGGATACACTTTTAGGACTTCAATATTCGCATTAATATCACATGTAAATGACACAATTGCGAAACTTGTAAATTATTGTAGAGCTCTTTGCGTGATACTTTCTTTGGGAATGACTATAATTACATTAATCGAATACCTCTGAATGTTAGGAACAGGCCAGTTGTATTAGAAAATTGAAAATTGCTATACAAATATGTGGTATCGTGATTTAAAAATCGAGATACGTATATGTTTGTGGTCGAATATTTTCTTAGGTAAATCTCGAACACAGCGTCGCCCGAATATTAACGCCAACAACGAACGCAGCCGCGTTTCCGCGAGAATCGAGCAATTAATTCATATTCACGGCATTTTCGTTTACCATCGCAATTCTGAAGGATTGAACGCGGCCAAGCGGCTGTTGGGAAGGAAAGGGGGTGAAATCAAAGCAATGCTCGGCTGTGCCTGTTAAGCGCGAATCAAAAACTAGCAGTTAACGTAATACCTCGTAACGATCACTAACATCAGATTTACTGAATGGTGAATGAAACACGAAACGATAAATTATGTCGCCGCGCATACTGCGGTTATATTTTTCGATCTCCATGCAGATGGCTTGTAAACGTCCCATTAATCGAGATTGCATCGTTTTAATAACGATCGCGATGCATATAGCCTGTACGGATCATGAAAACCCGAAATCGCTTTATTAACCGCAATCAGAACACAATACAATTGAAAAGAGCAAGCCTGTTTCCTGTTGGTTTGGTTTAATTTGGTCTCGATAGTCACCAAGCAGGCACGTGGTCAATTAACGAGTCGAAAGTACGCGATTTAATACGGAAGAATGCAGTTACGATTTTTAGTAACCCGGTAATTAAACGAGTGTGCTACTCGAAGGAGTTGGGTTACCCACAGCAACCTTAAGCGCTGTTAACTTGAACCCTCTGGTTAGCAAAGGAAAGGGGAACAGACGAGAGAAGGATCTGTGAAGAATAGATTTGAGGGACGGTGAAAATGGGATGGAGGATGTTCGTCTGGTTTTTAAAGTGTACTCCTTCACCCTCGTGTTTGTTTCCAACCTTGTTCCGCTACCTCTCTTATTTCCCTGGATATATTCTTTACCTTCCGAACATGGAGGGTCGAATAATTTTCTATTCTGTTGATAAAAATCATCTATAGTATAAATGTGGGAGAACGGGATAAAACATATTCGAGATTATTTTTGATACAACAAGGCGCTAAAAGGTATGAAATTGAATTCCAGTAAAATAATAAATCAATTATTAATTAGGATAAATTGATTAAAAAGTACGATATCTTCAAATCTATCATCGCCTACAACTCTGGTGCGTTATTTTCGTGTCTCGCACTTTCGAATATTTCATCCCCGGTTTTGAGTATGCTGAATTATTTTCGCGTAATCGCAGAATAATCATTTAACGTTTAACAATCATAGTTTGGAATACCGTACAAATGTTTCAATACAAATATTCCTATCTGGCTTGGAAGCCTTTGCTCCAAGTTCCAACTCATAAAGCAAACACGCACGAATAACAATGTTAGTAACACATTTTCCAGCGAGTTTTTGCGCCAGAAATGATATGCCGTGGACGAACTTTTCGTACTAACTGATGCATCGCGAGTTTTCCTAGCCCTCCGAAGCGTAAAAGCAATAAAAAATAATAAAACGTTTGGACACTGAGTACTGAAATTACCGCACATGGAAAATACCGTACCAACTTTTTGAACTATCTCTAACCAACTGATATAAACATACCTGTGTTCTACTATACGCATTATTTTTACATTACATTAAATAATTACTAAAACATCTGTTAAACGGTACGTTCAGTTCAGACATTTTTTCGATATCTTCTGCTTCGAATATTAATTATATATAAGACCCGCGAAATGTTATTAATCCAACCTGTTTTCGCTCTGCACTGTAACGACGTCTTAAATTTAAAATCGTGTTACTGCTAGCGTATCGGATTAGGTTATCCAAATAATCAGCCTAGTCTTGCATAAGTAATGAACGCGAATAACCTGAAAATGAAGAAATAGAACGTTTTCGGACAAGGAGAATAAGAGGGAACCTAGATGAGGAGAAAGGAAGGAGAAAAAGGCCGTTAAAGGTATTTCACCGAGTCGAAACGCTCGCGTTGGAAAATTCCATGCATACGCGAGTATCGCGAAAACAACGAGCACGAACGCGTTGCGCTGTAATAATAATGCGGGGCGCTGATACGCCCTATAAAATTTTATTTAATATCAACAAATTCTCGCCTTTACCATCAATTAGTCAGACAATGCCTCATAACTGTTCTTAACCCTTTACCTTGTAATATCGAATCTTACTCGTAGGTCAAATTATGGGTTCAACTCAACGAGGACAGCTTTTAAATGGTATCAAAGTTCAATTATTATTCCGATTTCGCTTCCAAATAAGATATCGCAGTTTACTGAGTATAAATTGTATAATTTTTTACTTTATGCAAATACAAGCGAATAGAGATTTATTAGAATCAAGCGGTCGAAATGTTCGACCGAAACGCATGGACTTGTTTTAATAATACGTACTAGCCGGTTGATGATGATTTCGAAGTGTGATACGAGCGTTCATGGGATTCGTTCGCATGATATCGTTAGATGCACACATGCTGCAGCAATAATGGTGGATAGGTATCGATTCGCCGATCGTTATCGTTGATAACGGTAACGCGTTGAGTTTCAGGAGAATATCACGAATTTAATCCTGTTGTGAGCTTTACATCATTTCCCGTAGAGATTTAGAGTAGTTAATTCTAGTAGAATAGGTAGATTTTAAGAATCCAAATGAATGCATGCCTCAATGTACAATCACCTATACTACTAGTATAGATACGTTAAAGTTTTAATAATAAATAAATGTCGTGACAGAAACTCGACATTTAAAACTGTTGCAATTAAACAGTCCGCCTCGAGCAATGACATACATCCGGTCCACTACCGAAGAATACGCACGAATACGCGACTCTTTTGCTCGCGAAATTGCATTTCTCTTGTCAGTTCGCAGCTTGGTCGAGCAAGGACCTGGAAGAACAACACGATGAGGGGGTGTGAGGGTAGAAAGAGGTGGTAATGACATCGGTGTACTGTCTGGAGCAATGTGCTTCACTGTAAGGGAAACGGTAAGAGTGACACCGGCCCAGAAAGGCAGAAAGACGAAGCGTTGGACGAGTAGAAATAGCTTGTTGCATTCAGACGGGGATAAGCCGTGGCGGGCTTCATCTTGTTTACTTTGTAGAATGGTTTGCTGGTATTTGGCTCCGTAGCCACCCTCTTTTCCTCCCTCTCTGTCTTGCTGCATGACTTGTAAATGTTCGACCCTTCGTCTCGTCGCCCATTCCTCGCCTCTGCTTTATTTCGCCGCTGGCCTTGCGGATGGTACGATGAAATATGTAAAGGAGTGTGTACGAGGTGAAAACGTTCGTCGGAGGAGGGAAACGGAAGATACCCGAGCGGGAAAATAAGTATACTTCTCGAGAGCGTTTCCGAGACAATGGAGGAGGGTGCTTTCTCGGCATAGTTGCTTGAGGAGACCCAGCAAGATCGTTAAGTTGCTAAAGTTAGCAGTTATAGTCAAAAAACAAGAATAGTACGTTATGCTAAGACGAATGTACCTGATCGTGAGTCTGGAGTATTGCGTGGCCATTGGTGTCAGCTATGTGACACTTTAATTTATGTGATATTGTTGTATCGATTCCATTGACTGTACTATTATTCCACTGGTACTTGCTATATCGATACGTTTATAACGAATCTTCAAGTGCGAATATTTGCGGTAGTTTTGACATTTATGTTGGATAAGTTGGAAATCGACGTTATATTTTCTACAACTTGGTCATATTCGATTATGCGGTCAGGGAAGGTATACTATTTTTAGCGATGTGTATGTTAGAAATTAATTCCAGTTGAGGAATTAAAGGTAACTGTTTTTTATACAGTAGCTACAAAAAATATTAACACGCCATTGTACTTATTATAGCAATCATGCATTAATTATTTAGGTCCAACTATATTGAATTTCGTATCACTTAGTAGTACCTATATACTTACTTTCTGACACTATGAAATAAAATGTGAAATGAAATTGAAACGTAGAATCTAGTAAAAAAAAACACTTCGCTAGAGAATAGAGAGAATATAATTCCCAGCTAATAATTTTTAATCGCTACAATCGCATACCGCCAAAAAAGTAATTTGATGTAAAAAAAAAAAGACACACAGTTCTACATAAAATGATAAATTCCCGATCAAGCGGCGTTATAAAAGGTCGACCGTCCCTGTGGGAATTGCAGGACAACGGTGGTTGTCGACTTATTAAATTTACCGGGCCACAAATTTCAGGGCAAGGAAGACGCTGGATTTGGAGTCCACGGGCAAGCTGTATAACCGCGTACTCGGGCTAGACGGTATAATGTACAACTTCAGGACCACCAAATTCCCTCCTAAATACCCCGCCTAACTGGCTTACTGGCTGCAGCTAGAAGCACGGCCAGTATCGGTGTGCCAGTGGCAGCGTTGGCTCTTCGCCTTTCTCAGGCTTACCATGCACACGTGTACCACTGAAGGTTTCTAGGCTCGATATTACCCGGCGAATATCTCGTAAATACACTGGCCCGGAGTCAGCCGCTTCAGGAATTCTGGCTTTCTCTTTGCTACCCGATAATTAACGTAATGGCTACACTTGGGAATAATAAAAGTGCAACAATATAAGTGTAGACGTTACTGTTTCTGCACGATTACACATCGCGATGTTATATTTGAATCGGTTGTTAGAATTGCTCGTTCGTACGGAGTTGAGTATTTGGAGCGTTATTTATACTTTAGTGAGATATTCGATATGTTTGGTATTAGGTTGTAACTACCGATGATTAGGTTGTAACTAGAGATTGTAACTAGTAACTTTAAACCACTCCGAGTTTCACAAGCTTCGAAAACTATAAGCGTTAATTTTGTTATCGTATGTTAACCTTTAATAGTGTCCTACTACGGTATTACTTTAATTAAAGTGTTTAACGTTCATTTTGAAAACGAGGTTTAGATACCATGCAACAATTTAGCATTAAGTTTTTAATAATAGAATGCCTACATGCAGGCGCGGTATTCAACTGATATCCTAGAAAAATTCTTCTTCCATTCTTTTTTGTTCAGTATGAAAGCACCGCTATCTTCCTTTCTATGGTAGCTTACATCGTACCTTGACAATCGATAATACATACGCTTACGAACGTTACGCATAATACAGGCTAGGACAGGTTCCCAGACAGTCTTCGAACACGAGCAATAAGCACCCGTCGCCAAATGTTGAAAGGAGAACGGAGAAGATGACAGTCCCTTGGACAAGTAGGTTTTAAGTAACGAAACCCACCCACTCGTGCTTTCCTTAACGAACTTCGGATTTAGTGCCGAAGGATACGGCCGAAGTAAAAGAGGAAAAGGGACAGAGGAGAGCAAGAAGGGCACGGACGAGATTTGAGGAAAATGTGGCAGGGTGAAAGTGAGGGGAAATACAAGGACGCGATGGACAGAGGAAGCCAGACGATTCGAATACGGGTGAAAGAGGAAGAGAAAGGACAAGGTGAAAATCGAAAGGAAGAGAGAGATGGGAAAAGAAAGAAAGAGAGGCCCAGAGAATGGAGAGACAATACAGTCAGCAGCAGACGCGGCAAATTGCCCGTTAATAATCCGTAGCAGGAGGGATGAAGGGTGGATAGGGAAGAGTGTGGGTTTCGCGTCCCACCCTCTCGATTTCGTCGAATGAAGGGCGCTGAATGAAATATTCCTTTCTGATCCGATGTAATTGCGACGTCGTGCTTGAAAATTCTCCTAGTCCTGCTCTTTTCTGCCTCGACCATTCTCCGCCCCACATGTACCACCCATGTCACCCGAATTTCTTTCGCTTTCTCTCTCCTTCTACGTATGTAACCTCGAAAGGATACACCTTACACAGAAAACGGAATTGTATTGCCGTATTTATCCTGCCGCGCTCTGCTACTCGGATTATATGTCGTTTCGTTTTTCAAACAACGAACTATGGAAATTAATCCTTCGATAGTTCCACTTACTCGCTAATATAGGTTACAAACGATAACTATGCAAAGTCATGTGAATAATACCTGACGCATAGATAACTGACTCATCAACGAGAAAGTACAATTCTTTCATTTTAATAGCTCTTATAACGATGAAATCGTACGTCTCAATTTAATTGTAATTTATTTTTTTCAGGTAAGTGTTCCGAGGATATGTTACGACTTTTGAAATTTTCAGTGGTGAGTCAAACCGTGCAGTTCTTAAATATCATTTCATATGTATATACTCGTAGATCGTTCTTTAAACGTGTATTACTTTCAAAGAGTAATTGAACATTTGTAGTAATACTTAATAATACAAATTGTCGAGCAACCATAAGATAGAACTTTTTAAATATCTATAAATGTACAATGATCAAGAATTAAAATCACTCGATACAGATCCAGTCTCAATACAAATAGGTTATCCGTTCAATGAATACGTTTCTAAATCATAATACAGCGTTCTATAATACTCTAATCCAGAAATCGGTATACGGTGATGATAATTCAAATTACATCTCATTATCAAGTAAACCGATAATGCGTAATATGCGTACTAAAATAGTGTAATAGAATATTCAACTAGGATAGAATTGTAATAGCGGAATGTTGAGATAATGGGACACTGGATAATAGAAATTGTGCTGTAACGTGTTACTTGTCTGTAGACACAATCGATTCACCTGATCGTAATATGTTTGTTAACAATTATTACACGAATAAATTACGATCTCTTGATTCATGCTAATACATTACACGGTTTAGTTGTCAAGTAATTATCATTCATCGTATCGATAATCGACGGAAATTAAAGCTACTATAATCTAGAGATTTGCATACTACGGGTATCGAGTGATCCGACAATATCGTATCTCAGACACGTATTCCATAAGCGATATCGTTCACATAAGATAGTACTCTAATAACAGTTGAATATTTGATCCAACGGTTAAGAAAGATTATTAACGTTCAAAAAGACGTTCGAGGTGCAAGTAAGTTCCTTCCCGAGTAAGGAATCCCAAAGCAGAGTGTAGCAAAGTATAATAACAAAGAAAGATATTCATGAAATACATCTTTTGTGAAGCTTGGGAAAAAGTGCATAAGCGTACTGCGAAAAGTTGTGACTGAAAAAAAGACGCAGAAGCGTAATTAAACTTTCCCGGTTCTCTTGGCCGCAACCTACGACCATGTTACACAAAACTTCCGATGACTTCTGCGGAAGCAAGAAAGGTGCTGTAAGGCGATATCGTTTGGCTCGAAAAACCGCGAAAAAGCGAGAGTGGGAACGAGGAATCGCGTACATTTAGCGGGAAAAGTTGCACGTGATGGCTCGATGGCGCTAACTTTCGCTAATATCGAGAATCGAACCGTGAATGTTGGAAAGAAAGTTCGCAACAGGGTAACATGTAAACTATGGTTGATTATTTTTAGACACTTTAAGGGGAATATATCGATGACAATGAAGGAGCGAATGAATGTTTCGAAACGTAACTGGTCGTGAGTTGTGTCGAGTGCGAATGACAAGCGTTTTTCACAAGTAATACATAGGTCGAATTGAATCGGTGTTTCGAATTAAGTAAATGCGTTGTGTAACTGTTTTTGTAAACGTATAATAGAAACATCAATTCGCACATAATTGTCTCCTGTTTTGACAACGAAATTACAGGAAACGTTACAATCAAGCCCGATCTTCCTATTTCTAAGATGTTTACTCTGTATCTATTAGAAAGGCTTATTTCATTTTGTGCCAGCTTACTCATTTAATCGTGAACAAATAACACTAAATCGATTCAGACACTAAATCAGCTTTTCGAATTACATTTGGAAATTACGCACAAACCTTGCACGTCTTATTCGCGTAGTACACAAGTACTTCGTTGGACAACGGATTCTAGATTCTCCGGCAATCCATTTGGAAATCGTCGTAGTTCCTTCGTTGCGTAGTTGGCTCAGGTTGAAGTTTCGAGGAAGCAACGGTTTACGGTTGGTCTGTGTGAGCGGGAGGGCACACTACGGCACGGCGCGGCGAGGCGCTCCGAGGCCGTAATCCCGGGAATCGTCCGATCGGCGCGGCGCGGCGACCATCCCCTCTCGATCGAGAGGATTGCTCGCGTCCTCGGAAATTCTAGAGGTGCGCGCGTGCATATCGGCCTGGTCGACGTGAAAATTTCTCGCCAGCCAACCCATCGGTCCCTGCTCGTACGCGAATGGTCGCGGCTTACGAGGTAATTCCGCGGAACAAGTTTCGCAAGTTGACAGCCATTCCTCTAGACGCGAGTTAAGGAACTTTCCGTAGCTCGAATTTCCTCTAACATACACGATAGAAAGTTGCCATCGTCTTCCTCTATGCTCTTCTAGTTTTCTCTCTTTCTCTGGTTTCGTCTGTCTTCTTCGTCCCTTTCTTCTCTCTTTAACCAGATTGCAGGAATTTCGAAAAATTCTACGAATGCCAGTTGACGTTCCAGCGAGACCATAGAGAACGTTTCGTCCGCGACCTTTTTCGCGCATTATCAAAGTTCTGCTACTTTCCGACGACTGAGAAAAGAAAGAAACTCGGTTTAATAGGTGGCTGCCGACAGAAATATCGCGATCAAAATTGTTGTTGTTAGTACCTTTGAGTTTCTTAGGTGTGATCTATTTGACACCTATTTCTGCTGGAAGAACAAATCCAAGATCAAAGATCAAAGGTAATATTTTGTCGAGGATTATAATAATACTTTTGCGTAAAACACAATCAGCTTTTCTGAGTCCTATGACTGATCATAGATAACAAAATTGAGATCGGAACATGGATATGGAAAATAAAACGGCAAAAGGCAGAGGCAAGTTTGAGGCTTTCAAGCACCGCTAAAATTCTCGATTGCTCGGTCTAGGTTGCACAATCAGTTGAACAGGCCGCAACCGTGAAAATACGCGACGATTCGACGCTCTGCGAAACCCGGCACATTCTCGGAATCTAATTTACAACGTGAAACGTCCATACATGAATTTATCGTTTTGTCGTGATTAGGAACGTAGGAAACATTTTCGAAATATGACTCAAAATTAAAATGGTTGATATCGCTTGTGAAAATTGGCCAATAAGGAATCGTTTAAACATAGATGCGATTATTATTATTTTGGAATTATTTCACAATAATTGAACGAGGAGGATTGAAATTATTGAAAGGAAGGAATAATTATTTGCAATACCATGAGTTATTCGATTAATTCCATTGTGCAACGTGATGAAGAATGATACGCTATCTGGTATTAAGTTGCTCAGAGGATGCTAAATATTGAAATCTATCAAGGAAAAAAATTCCTGCCTCAACAGGAGAGCCATTGTAATTAGTTAGCATGGATATTACGATTCAGGAATCCAATTAGACTTGGTATTATATTTCAGCTGAATTGTATCCTCGTTTAATCAATCGACTGTTTCAATGTGATATCCGAACTTCCATGAGAAATGTATTACTCTACGTTCCTATGTTTTACTTAAAATAGTCATGATCAAAATTCTTTATACGTTAAGAGCTGAAAATGAAAAAAAGTATTGAAAGAATTTCTCGTTAGCTGATTTTCGAAATCAAATATACGAATTCGCGCATCGAAGAAGCAAAATTTTTAATTAAAAAACTATCCTGAAATATAGATGTTGTTCCTTATCTCATTCACATATACCTGTATATATCTTTTTAAGCGAGAAACGTTGCTTCGAACTTTTTTGTTAAAAAGTATATTAAAAACTTTTGCGAAAATAAACGCGAAATATACTATACAAGGCAGGTCAAAACAATGGTACATAGTTTTTCCGGTAGTAGAAAATAATATACAATAAAATAAGGCTGCATTCTTTTTTTTTGCACTAGTATTACATATGCACGTATATGTTATAACGAAAATAAACACACCGGCTGGTTGTGTTTCCACGAAACCTCAGCTATTGATTATTTTCTTGAATTTAATTGGAATAACGATAAATAAAGTTAAAATATTAATATTAAATTGTATAATTGAAATTATTAATAAAGAATCAAATTAATTTGATTTATTTGTAATTGTAATAGTTTTTTTTATTAAATACACGTATATTATTAATAATATAGAATCCACAAACGTTTAAATTTCATTATAAATTTGTTACTAGCTAAGTCGAGAACTTATTAATTTTGTAAAATAGAACAGCTCTGATTATGTTACCGGAAAAGATTAAAGCCCTTGGCTTTTTTCGTATAATGTTGCCTAAATTTCTATTAGAAGCAAAGTTTCTCTTTCTTCCATTTAACTCATTATCTAATTAAATCTTTGATTATCATCGATACATCGGTATTATTTTAATAAATGCTTCGAGAAGCGAGAATCGCATTAATCGGCTTGCCGTTAAATGAATAATCAAATAAATAAATTTCCGTGGAAACGTTTTAGAAAAGGAACAGGATGGATGGGAGGGTAAGCGTAATTAAATTGACTAGCGAATGCCCTTCGGGATTCTCAAACGATCCACGGTATTATGTGTGAGAAACAGTGAGCGAACAGAGAAAGAGATAGGAGGGGTGGAAAAAGGAAGAGAGAAACAAACGAGAGAACTAAAAGCTACGAACGATTTCTGCTTTCTGCCGAGTAACCGGCCTCTTCTAATGGATCGACGCCCTTTTGTTTAATGAGATAAGAGGAGCCGGTTCATTACTGAACAACGTTGCTACGGAATAAAATCGTGACTATTTACAATAGCTCCGACCAACTCCGTGGAACACGCTCGAGAACAAAGCCATCCGAGACAACACGCTAGTTTCTCAGAAACGGCCATCGCGGCTAAGAATAATTACGCGAAATTCATTAACGTTTTGCGTTGGATGAAACACGCTCTGGGAACTGATGAATTGAAAGGAAGTATGAAAGTTTAGAGAAAAATGGGCTGGAAGTATTTGTTAGCTGAATGAAACGGAAACAAATAAGTATCGTACTTATACATCCAGTTACGAGATTATTCGTACAGCAGGGAATGTAATCAAAATTTACGAACGTGCAATAAAACTCAATTAAAATCCAATGGCAGGAACCAGTTCAGTTAAAAAAAAAAACTTGGATGGAAAATCGCTTCGAACAAAGTGTCATCGAACACGGTCGTCAATCAGTTGACGCAAGAAAGATAGAAGCGTCGGGCGATTATGATCCAGAATCCTGGATAGATCAGCAAATTTCACCCTGAGAATTTTACTGAGGGAGCACAAAGCAGCGAGAGCCATCGACTAAAAACGGGAATGGCAGCGTCAACGAAGGAGAAGGGCCAGAATGGCGGTAATGAAATTGACGAGGACAGCTCTTCAACTTCTTCTCGCCATAGGTCGGCGTGCACTTTGCACGAACGGCGGACAACTTGAATTTAAGAGAGGAATAGAGCCGATGCTGGTCCTTTTTTGTCCGGATAAGCGATCATCCTTCCGGATCATCAGGGATCCTTGCGGCTGATTCGCGGCTCGTGACTCGTTAAAGGGAGGTCGTTTCCTTTTTCCTTTCCGGTAACGAAAGCAGAGTCACGTTCGTCAACCGCAGCAGACGATTGCTCTTTCCTTTGAACCGGTGGCCCAGTTTTCTCCTTTTATACGTTCCCTTCTTGCACTGGCCTCCTCTTCGTCTCCAACCTTTTCCTCCAAACGTACGTTTTATCGTTCCTTCCTTCTCTTCAAAAAGGATAGATCGTGAAATCACCATCGATCGATCGGTTTGATCGCACGTCTCCGTTTCACTTATCATATTCGATTTCGTTATTCTTGGCAGAAAGGCATTTTCTTTTATATATATATATATGATACATCAACAGTGAAATTGAATTGACAATTTAAAACACTTTAGATCATAATCGTCGTATATTTTTATTTGAGAATACAGTTTCAAAACTTGAACGTTGGTGAAGGAATAGATAAGTACAACTTACTTGGCGATTGAACAATAGAGATTAATTATGACGGAAGATTTAAATTCAGAGTACGAAAATAAAGTAATTTTTTCTAGACACTCTTGTTTTGTGGAAATGAATAGAATAGAGTTGTATAGATATTCTATCTACATTTAAGTAGATTTATTAGAATTGTATTTGAGGCTATTTTTTAAACGAAGATGGGAATAAATATTATAGAAATTATAAATAATGAGACATTTCTCATATATAAATCGTATAAATACATAAATCTTTATAAAACTTCTTTCTTTTTAAGTTTTTATGCCTATCAATGTCTGTTTCTATCTCTTCTGAAATATTCGAAATATTCAAATGGAATATTCATTTTTTGACCGTTTAGGTTAGAACTTTCTATGAGAAAAGAACGATCCTTATTACACAACACCGTGGATGACGACGTTCCTTTTATTATAATGTTTCGTCCCCTGTAAAATCCAATCTAAACAGTCGTCCATGTACATCATTGTGATCATTAAAGGGGTGTTCTGAATTAGAATGTTCTAAAACAGCGTCTTTTTGTGATTTTTTTTTAGAAGGGACAGAAAGAAATGAAGTTATTGAATTTTGAGACATGGTTTTATATATATTTAACGAATATAAAAAAAATTTTTTAAAGTAAAATAAAAATTATAACTGATTTCTAAGCCTATTTTATGGGCGTTTTTCGATCGCATCTCTATGCATTCCACGCAAAAATGACAGCAGTCCAGGCCAACCAAGTGAAAACTGAATGACCCGAGTAATCAGTAGATTTAAGATTTTAGATTTCTAGAAAGAAATGTCTTAGGATGTTAAGGGTGGATATCGTAGATATCTACACCTTCTGATCGATGGAAATCCGTTAAAAAATATAACGGTGTAATTGACCTCGAGCCTGATTCTCAAGATTAAAGTTTCTTTAACGCATCGTACAGTACTTATCACGAATATCAGGAACAAAATTCTGAAAGAAATCACGAGTCACGAATAAACCTTATTTTTAACGAATATTTTTATCGCTGAAAACGATTTTAATTAAGTAAGTTTGACGTAAAGTTTTAGAGCTTCCCGATGCTTACAAAATTTTCCAAATGTACACAAACGAATCCGAAATAATATGAAAACCAGAGAATATTAGGCACGGATGTGACTAAATAATGGTGGTCATGGTGAAGCTAGCATACAACATCAATTACTACGAATCTTAATCAAGATGGGGCTATTCTCTGACTCAGAAGAAGAAATAGGAGCTAAACATCTTTTAATATTAAAAAGATAACACTGACTGCAATTGATTACTTTTCAGTCTCATATATTTTACTCGTCAGAAATATGAAACGCATCGAAACATTTGATTTTGTTATAATTGCAGCATCAATGTGCGACAACAAATAGACAAATGAAAAAGCTGATTACATGGTCCACTGGAAATGTAAAATTTACGTAATAAAAATTGTTTTCGGTAACGATAACACTTTTTTATTATTTCCTATGAGAACGGTTCATTTGCGACTCGTGATTCCTTTCAGGCTCTTATTCCTTCTGATGAGTACTATACGATGCGATAGAAAAAATATGACCTTGAAAGTCACGTTAAAGGTCGTCAACTTTTTTAACAGACTTCCTCCGATTCAAACGCGTAGAATGCACCTACGATAGCCACGACAAAACATTTCTTAAGAGTCTGTGCAGAGATCTAACCTGAATTTAATATGCTTCCAATTTCGTCCTGAAAGTATCTGGTAAAAGTTGTCGTACGTCTTGTAATAAAATCATCTGTTTGCAAAGTAAATCAATTTCCACGAATTAACTTCCAATATATTATAAAAATATCACTTTATAAGAGCCAACGAGTGAAGAAAATCAAACATCAGAAAATCAATGTTACTTTCTCTGCTTTTTTATTGCCAAGAAACAACGCGACCCATTGCAATACAGAGAATTTCAGTACATGCCGTTCTCATTGTTTGCGACATGGTCTCCGTCAGATCTGAAAGAAACACGGACGCAGCTTCCATAGAAAACGCAAACACCAGGGCAGCTTCAAAAGCGCAATAACTGTCGCCGGTTGAACGCCATGTTTACTCAACGTGTCGTCATCCCGTGTGGATTTCAAGCTAGAGCAAAACGTGTACACGATTATTCGGCGTGTTGCACACTTAACAAACGTTTGAATCAGCTGAACGTTTCATCGTCCCATTTTATACCTTTTTTCCTAGCCTCTCTCTTTCCAAATACTAAGAATTACGCGAATTTAATTAAATAATCGAAAGCAAAGGCAGAATTTATAAAAATTATTTGTGCGTATACATCCGAGTTTTAGCGATCGATTCGTGTAGAATCTCGGCACTTTTCATTATCTATAGCCGTGGTCGTCCTCTAGGTGTGAATATTGGTTTAGAAATTTGCGGGGAGAAACCGAGCCAGAAAGCGGGTCATTCAACGATAGCCAGAATGGTGTGAGAGAAAATGCTCGGTCGATCCTCCGGCTCGAACGATATCGCTTCGGTACCTTTTCGGATTCACGGATCAACGCGTTGCACGAGCGAGAGAACAGCGAAAGAACGAGGGAATACGAGAAGGACGGAGAGGTCACGGCGAGAGAATCTTCGAAGACACGTTTAGCAGAAAGGCGCAAAGAACCGGTGCTCTTCCCGAGTATTTACGCGAGCTTGCGATTTATAACTGCACCCTCTTTCTTCTTCCCGTCAGTCCTGTGTTTAACGAAAATAATAAAACAATTGTCTGCCCTCTTCCGCATCCGCTTCCTCTAGAATCACGCTCCTTCCTGTCGCCATTTCATCTCGCACACACTTTCTTCCTTCCCTCGCTGCCATCAGAAAAAAACTGGTATTATATTCTTTCATCGCTGGATTTCCTATGACACGCTATTCAGACTGCTTCCTCGTGTAACGCTGCTTCGGACTTCCTCCCACCTTAGTCTTAAATTTTTTCGCGTGATATCGCGTGAAAGAGCGCCTTGTCCGCGGTGTTTTACGAATAAAAGAGAGGAAAAAATGGCAAAAAGATAACATTCGCGACAAATAGATTTAAATAAAGTCGCTGAATATAGTGATCAAACGATGATTCGAATGAGGGAGAAGATGAGTCAAATATTGCTTGCTGGCATTCGTGTCAAGTCAACCTTTCTTTCTGACACATTTTTAATGTTTTTACATCTGAAGACATTTTACTGAAATGAGAATTTTCTGACGTAAATTGTAACACTTAAGCTAGCATTTCTGCGTTACTTTCTTATTACATTGTGGAAGGAACCACAATACGAAGAAGTTTAAAAGTATTACTTTAAGGGTGAAGTTCAAACTATAATGTTGCTATATTTGGCGAAAAAGACCGCACGTTCTCCACATTTCATATTAAAGAAAAGATATGTGCAATTACTCTGTAACAAGGTGCGAAACCTTTTAACATCATTGTTTCGACATTTCCCAGTTACGTTTCTTGCATATTTACAAGAGCCGATGCTTGTGATGTAACGAACGTCTGGGAACCGAATCCGGGCTTCTGATGGAAATCCGACGACATCCTTGCTCTGATAAATAAGAATCAGTCTTGGTTGCGTCTTCAAATTATCGTGCTTCGCGTTCGACGCTTCTTCCGTCGCGTCGTTGCATCGTAGCATCCTCAAAGATGAAATAAAGAAGACGGCAAAGATTCGCGGGAGTAAGAAAAAGGAGAAAAAAGGAGGAAGTAGAGGAACGAATTTTCTTGGTCTGGAAATGTTACGGAGAGCAGTGTCATTTTACCGAAACGGAGTTTCGGAAGAAATTACATTCGCAGACTTTGCAGAGAGATAAAGAGCGAGAGAGAAAAACGATTCGAAACCGCCTACGGCTTCCGACGATTTCGTGTTTATTCTGTCGGCCCGTTGCTTTTATTTCTATTTCACTTGTAATCTAAAAGTTGTATAACATCGGTTTTATTGCACGGTAGAACTAGACATTTGGTGCTGCCAAGTATGTGGCTCATTTTACGTAACAATGGAATATTTTGGAAGCAAAAACTATTTTCCTCAGTTCATAACACAACTTTTCGCAAACGGTTAACAGGTTACCCACAGTTTGCCGCACTAATTTTATTAAAGCTCGATCGATATCAGATCTTAGGTGGCCATAATACGATTTAAAAAAGAAGGCAAACATATCGTTAGATAGCTAATCGTATACATATCGTTCGATAGATAAGAAACAATTTTACTTAGGAAGATCGATCATCTTTAACGGATTCCGTTGAAGACGATTTGAGCCAGGAGTTAATTGATAAATGTTAACAAACACTAGTTGAGAACCGCTGTGAGAATGGTCGCGTTGCTTTGTACATTGTACTTATTGTATCTAGCCGAATTCTCGATTCACCAGAGCCAGAAGCAGAAGCAATATTACAGTCAGGCAACCGTGCAGTTGCACATTTGTACTGGAAAGGTGATATCGTTGACCGTAAGTTGCCAGCACCACAGCGGTAATGGTTTTTCCTTCGTTCGTCGGGACTCATCGGATTCCTATCAGATTCCTTTTCAGCCACCTTAATCGGCTAACGAACGATACACGTACCGGTAACTCTAATAATTGTTGGTTATCCGTTCGACTAGTCGGCCTTTGAGGATCAACCGATCTTCCGTTTGATTTCCTATCGATTTCCGTTCGTGATCCCGCGATGCTTCAGTCGATGGCAAACGGAAACGAAACACACACGGATACGAGAACTGTTTCTTAATCGTGTATCGTTAATTCTCCGGATAAATTTGGAACATAGGATGAAGTAATTCTTGAGGTAGTTCGTTAACCGATTAATTGTCAATTGTTCAAGTTTCCATAAATAGAGCTTTTGTCTATCGTACTAATTTAAAACTAAATGATATCTATACACAATGTGTCATACACTTAGAATAGCGTATACGACCGTAAAATAAAAGAAGTATAAGAAAGTAAAGCTGTATATAATTCGATGCGAGTAGTTAAATCCGAAACGGTGTTTCAAAACGTTATTTCTAATTATAAGCTACTTCGTTCTCAATTTTATCTACCCCAACGCCACCCTTATTCCCCAAATTGCTCCAAATCTATTCAACCACACGTTGCATGGTTTCGTAAAGCCTCTTTAATAACCGTTCTCGTTCCTACTTTCTTTGAATTACCCCAGGAAAAGGGGATATTCGCGTCCGATATTGCTGTTTTTAGCATGCATAATGTTTCATCTTGCTTATCATTGCTTCGCAGTCGCGTGAACCAATTCGTGAAATAAAAAAGGGAAGGCAAATAAAAAATAGGGGGAAAAGGAAACAAAGAAACGAAAAAAGGGAAAAAGAAAGGTATTTACGAGCACCAGGAGCAGTGGCCGTTCAGTCGAATGGCAAATTCCAGTCATTCGATCGTCACGGTGGGAGGGGCCGCAATTTCCTGGCAGATAACGATTTTCCACTCGAATTATGCACCTTTTCGATAGGGATTTTTCGCGGCAACGAATGCGGTTTCGGAACAGAATGGATCCATCGAGCAACTATCGCTCGGTGAAATTTTACCTCGTTGGTATAGTTGGTAGAAGAGATGTAGCGAGGCTGTAAATTAGAGCGTTAAGCGGTGTCGCCTATTAGTGGGGCTGTATACATCTTATAGGAACACTTTGTAAATTGAAGATATGTAAAATTTCTTTGTAATACTGGTATCTCCAATATTGGTAACATTTAGAGAATAGATTAATCGTCATAACATCGATTCGCTTTATACCAATCTATGATAAATGTGAATTTTAGCATCCTCTTATCGAAGATTTTCTCTCCCATGTTCTTTCTCGAAATTATTCTATTTTCGGTTATTGAAATACGTAAAATTGGACTCGTTGCCGATTTTACGAGCTCGCAGACTATAAAGAGCAGCGTGCATTGACACACGTGGGCAATATTCAGCCGGTATAATCGAGGTATCTATCCTGATGATAAACGAGCTGGGTAGAAGCTACGATATGATGAAGTGACAGCCGGAATAACAAATGTCTGTGCGGAGACATCCGTTCCGCGTCTAAATTCGGTTCCTTTCGCGCATGCGCGATCGCGAAACAATTGTCACGCTGTAATTAAACGCGTCTATCACGCGTATTGCCATTCGCGCGAATATTATTAGCCAACCCCGGCATGTAACTATGGATTCCCGCGTTTCTCGATTCACATTGTTACTGCTGTTGACGGAGATTGATCCTTTTATTATGCAACACGCGGCCATGTGTTATTCTAGAAGCGGATGCGAAGATAAATAGCCTATAAGATAGAACGTTGTATGTACGTATTTGGTATTTCTTCTTGCTTATGGAATCGGTGCTTGTTTCACCTCCTTCGGGAATGTTGTTTCGGGATAGAGGATCTAGGAAGTAAACCAGCTGTCAAATAGATTTTTCAAGTACGAATTTGTTCGATTTTTAGCGCATAATGGATCAAACATTTTATCGATAACGAATAGCTACTTTTCGTTAATTATGTTTTACTTTGGAAACTAAATATTTAACCTTTTTACCTTTAGATTATTTCAAATACCTACGGAGAACTACCCAAATACGTTTGATTCTCCCAGGTACTTTCAAAGTATTTGGATACTAACTAGCAATGGGTAGTAACAATTCCACTCGACACGAAATTCCATCAGTATCAATTCAAGCATACCATCAAGCTTTTCTCTGCAACAAACTCTTTGAACCTAACCCAGCGCAAGACGCTTCTCCAACATTCAGCAACGAAATCCTGTAAACTACATCGCGTGGCCGATTTTGCCGGTGTTTCACTGGTTGGCCGACTCCGAGTAATCTACGATAATTAACGCACGATTACTCAAGCCCAGGAGCATCTTAAGCAGACGGTTGGTTTGCTTGTCTACGACTTCGCAGACAGGACACCTGTTTCCTCCCCTGGTCCCTTCTGGCGTTGACGTCAACAGATCCGTTTATTATGCCGCGCAGTTGATCATCGTCTGGGAGGCGGTAGCCAGCTGGCCGCCTTGCCGGCCTACTTGGACTACTTGCTCACACGCTTCTATCCATATAGGAGGACACTTGGTTCGACTAGGAGCGCGCGTGCGTGCCACGCGTTCCATGTATCCGAATTAATATCAGCGAGATTAGTGGAACCAGTGACTAACTAACTGCCTGTTGGCAATTCGGATGGGATACTTGGTCAGTCAGCAGACGGGGAGAGTCTCTCGATTAATCTCCTTAGGAGAGCCAGAAATTGAAGCTGTGTATCTGATTAAAGAGAGTAGGATTGAGTTTATAGTTCGGTGGGTATGATTTCCAGAAACGACCTAGGGAAATGCGAAAAAGATTGGAAAATAGCTTTAACAAAAGCTTTAATGAAGTCTTTTTGATCGGATTTGTTGAGGTTTTATATTTCGGAATAGAGAGAGAGAGCAAAACGCGTGGATGAATGTATTATAGGATTTCTTTATCACAAATGTTAGAAATTAGAATTTCCAGTGGTTTCTATCCTATATGATAATTTACTGATTACAGTGGATTAAAGAAAAAACGATGATTATTTAACCTGAACTTAATGCAGTAGTGTGATATGACAACTCACGATTAACTACTCTTGACTCTTGACTCTCCGGTGGCTAAATGGACAACAACGGCTGCGGTGCCGAAATATATTGATGGCCGTTAGGTTTTCCGACCCTTTCGGCTTGTCGGCATTTGCGCTTCATCGTCGACATTGTCTGTATGTCGGCGCAGTACTATAATAGAGACCAAAAAAGCCGCTGTAAAGAGAATCGTTGTGCCAAAAACTAAACACTAGAGAAGATCTAAACTTTTTCTAGAAGTGAGATCCACTTCAACTGCAATGATAATTGAAATTTCAGAGCACACGTAGTCCTTTATTTTATACACTACCAATAATTTCTGAGTTAAAATTAGGGTACTTTAGTTAAAGTTTTGAAGTATTACAACTATAACTACAACACAAGCTTTATTTACGTATAGTGAAATCCCTTTAAGAGTAGATAAAATTTATCGCACGAATATTCGTGAAAGCGGTAACAACAATTCGTCGCTGGAGCCCTAGCGACAAATAGAAATGTCATTTACGCAGTCGGATCCAGCAACACCGTGAATACATTATAATCGTAACGAAGAACAAACAGAATGGGTGCAATGGAAAACCAAAGTAAGGAGCCGAACTCCTAAGGAGTATTATCCCGTGGGGGAAGCCATCTTTTACGCGTTTGGAATATCAATGATCCCGAACGAATAAAAGTGTATCTTCCTATTCTCTACCAATACAAATCCGTAGTTATGTAATAAAGATATAGCTGTATAAGTACAATAATATTCTACATGCATTGCTCGTAGATTTGAAATCGTTTTCCTCACTGTAACAATAGCAGTGAAACTATATATATATATTTATCTATAATCATCCTTTTCTAATTAAATAAATCTATGATCTCGAGGTAAATTCACTTACTTCGTTTGATATTATAATAATAAATCTTCAACCTTGTTTCGTATTATGGTATTAATTGAATACAGCCAGAGATGTAGACTGCACGTAGATACAGTTTTCAGACAGTTAATTTCGACAAGATTAATAATATCAATTATTTAAGAATGTGTAAATGTACCAAAATCCGCGTTATCCAAACGTTCGTAGCATGTTCGGAATGACATCCCTAGATAATCAGTCGGCATGCCGAATATAACGGCTTCCTTTTTTAACTATAAGTTGGAACGAATAAATACTTAGTCGACTAGCGGAAAACGCAATAATCATATGCTATAAATACGTTTATATTATTTCAAACGTATTCAGAATAAAACAGAAGTTTTGTATTATGAGAGGAAGTATAAAATTTAATCGATTACGATTAAAGTTTTTTTGAAAATAAAAGTTTACACACTCGTCCACCAAGTAGAGCGATACGGCATCGCTTTGGAATTCCGTAGTATGAAATCAGCTCGCGCGCACCGTGTGTCGCAGTATTCGCGATAAAATCGAGGAACTGGTTCCGAGCTCCACCTATATTTCCCCGTCTGGAACGGCCTGAAAACCCAGTAAGTATCTCGTCGTCACGTAAAATCATTCCAGGTATTCCCGGGGGCTAGATAGATCGATCGAGATTTGTTTACGTAAGGCCATTTCGCTGATCCCTCGAAACCGGGCCACGGACTTCCTTCTCTTCTTCTCCTTCGATTTCGTCGTCGCTACCTAAGTAAAGCAGGATTCGGGGGAAGCTTGAAATCCAAACCCGGTCGTTCCACGTTGTGCATCGTCTCTACGTGTATCAGCGATACAAGCTGCTGGAAAACACTCTCGATGCGGTTGAGGTTAGGTTTCCTCACGATTCCAACGGACAAGCAAAACTAGAACGACCAGGCAACGGAAGAAGGTCTGTCGCGGTTTCGTTCGTTCCAGCTGTGGTGTCCTCAGGATTGGCGAAGGATCGCAATCTCGGTTTTATCAGGAAAATCTTCGACCCCGACTCGACGTGTCGCTTAGCTTCTCTACCTACTATCTCTAAACTCCGAAGACATTGTCTCCTTAGCCCGTAGCCTCTGATCCACGAGTCAATACGCTAATGACATAGATCGAGTATCGGTGGTTCTCGATCGATTCGTGATTCGATAGATGTATCCTTACCGTCTGTCATTCGTCTTTCGATCTTCGTTCCGCGTCTTGATCTTTCATCGCGGTGCTTCATGACTGCGCTGATTGCGGCAAACTCGCAACCCCGATGCTCGATGGAATATCAGTACAGAAACGAACTGTCAACTGTCTCACAAAGACGATGAGCTATTTGGAAACAGATTCCTGCTGATGCGGCTGATTGCGAGTTTCGTGGATAGATTGAAACTTCCTGGAATCAAGGGAGAAAGATGAATTAATCGGAGAGAATTCGAAACATTGCATATGCCCTCTTCCAGTTTGTGGAATAGTTTTTATTGGTTGGTAAATTAGATAACAAGTTTAAAATGTGAACGAAACATCTACTAATATCCGGTTGCTCTACAAGTATCGTCTATCCTTACTATATTTCAATTAACTTTTTGTTAAACATCGATGCTCCTTGCTGAAACGTTGTGCGTTCCACTAAAGTTGAAGCGTTTCGTGTGCTTCGTGCACGACATTAGTAGCAGCTAGAACGTTTTATCGAAAATATAATTTATTTTAAAGCTGGAATTTCAATATCGATCTACCCTGGAAGCGCGGCTGATTCCGTTCGAGCGAAGGTTCCTCAATGTGAACCTTTGTTCTCGATCTAATCAGAGAATTTATGTTGCTTGATCGGTCAAAGGTATATTCGACTAGGCAACTCTCATGCACATCTAATACATAAACACGTAAATACTCAAACTCGATGGAATGCCAATTTCAATGGGCCGATTGCAATATGCTCCGACATTAAGAGTCATATTAGGAAGCCTTATAAAAAAAAATATGTGCATTCTAAGGAAAAATATCAATATTTAATTTATCGTCATTGTCATATTTTAAAGTTATTGATATACTATTGCGACAAATCGATAAAGGGTTTAATATAAATACAAATGAGTGTTATGAATAGTATTGTACATATAAGGATATGCAATATCATGAAATGAATACGTAAAACACGATAACTCAAAGAGAAAAGATTGTAGGAAAATTCCATCTACCGAAAAGGTATTCAAACTGAACGATCATAAAATCAGACCAAAGGAAAAATAAGCGAAAAAGAACACGAAACGAGAAAAATCGAGCAGAACAAAAGAGAAAAATAAAACTCTCGTACTTACTGGTGGTCATATAAAAGCGGAAAAGATGTCTCATAGAAAAATGAAAACAGAAATAAAAAAGAAGGATGAGATAGGTCGAGGAGGATGCTATATATGTAGAAGGGTAGTCTCGGGGATCGAGGTAAGGAGGTAAGAAGCGCGAAAATAAAACTGAGAGAAATATAAGATACGATGGAGAATCTACGTCACTCGAGAGAGACAGTTGCCCCGTACGAGTCGGACACCGAATTTATGAACACGATCGATGCTTCGCTTTGATGATATCTCTATCGACGTCTCTGTGGACTCTGCTCATCCTCCTCGAACTCTCTTCTTATCGAAGACGTGGAAAAAGGGAGCAAAGGAGGCTTGGTGGAAGAGGTCCGGAAGGATGGGGATGGATGACAAGGAAAAGGTGCAGCGAAAGCAGAACACGCGGTCTTTTCTAGGTACGCGAAGAATGACACCAATTTACGAGCCAGGACGAATTTATGTTTTCTCCTCTCTCTCTCTCTCTCTCTCTCTCT